>NC_092148.1:14011128-14251128 GCF_045791955.1 Oncorhynchus clarkii lewisi | reverse complement strand
TATTACTTTAGTGCCTTGTTGCATACAAGATGGGTGTTTTGGAATATTTTTATTCTGTATATTTGTATTCTTCTTTTCACTTAAAGTCATTATTGTGGAGTCACTACAATGTTGTTGATCCATCCTCAGTTTTCTCCCATCACATCCATTGAACCCTGTGACTGCTTTAAAATCACCAATGGCCTCATGGTAACATCCGAGAGCAGTTTAATTCCTGTCCTTCACCTCAGTTCAGAAGGATGTCTATCTTGATGTATCTGGGTGGTTTAATACATAATCCACAGCATAGTTATTAACTTGACCATGCTTAAGGAGATATTCAATGTCTGATTTGTTACTGTTATCCATCAACCAATCACGACCCTTATTTGAGGCTTTCAAAAAGATCCCTGGTCTCTGTAGTTAAATCTGTGTTTGTAATTCAATATTTGAATGAGGGACCTTACAGATATTTTATGCATGGTGGACAGAAGAAGGGTTAGTCATTTAAAAAATGTCAACCCCTACTATTTCACACAGTGTGAGTCCATGTAACTTATGTGATTTATTAAGCATCATTGTACTCCTGAACTAATTTAGGCTTGCATAAACAAATAGGCTGAATACTTATGCAATGGACATATTTTAGTTATCACACTTTTATTAATCTTTAAAAAATGTTTGAATTTTTCTTCCACTTTGACATTACAGAGTAAATTGACAAAAAAAAATACAATTAAATCAATCAATTCTAATTCCACTTTGTGACAATAAAATGTGAAGCAATCCAAAAGGTCTGAATAATTTTGCAAGGCACTGTATGTGAATGAAGGCGGGTAATAGAGGGCCAGTAACTAGTGATGGGTAGCACTTAACAGAATACAGACATGGAGAGATGAAAGATAGAGAACGAACAATAAATCACACAAGGCAGCTATAAAATACAGAGGGAACCTCAGCGATGAAGGTGACAATTATGGAAGAGAGAGGGGGGGGAGATATCCAGAGGGAATGTGCCACAGGAATGGGCAGAGGGCAGGGAGGATTTTGATTGGCTTCTTCTCTGGTGTGTTCCAGCTGGATGTCATATGACTATCTGCAGCTATTCTGACACTAGATAGTGAGAGCACGAGTTTACACACACAAGAGAGTGTGTGTAGGGATGTGAATGTGTTTATTTGTGAGGGAGTATGTATGAAGGGATGGACTGTGCCATAGGACACACTATTTACCGTGGCACTTATAATAGAAACAAAGTGTTGGGATGGAAAGACATGCTGAATATTGAACAGATTCAACAGCGAAAATAAAATACAACCAAGTAACATTTTCACATGCACCAGGGTTGGGATCAATTCCACTTCAATTGTGCCAAATCAGGAAGTAAACTGAAATTCCAATTCTCATGGGTTTACAACAACAAAAATGTGTATTGGAATGTCAGTTTACTTCCTACATGGAAATGGGATTTTCAGACAAGAGACTGTATAAAGACAGAAAAACACCAGCAAACTCCATTGCTCCTGTACCACCTTTAGTTATGTCAGTCCTTGTCAGGTCAAAACCTGTTCTAAAAACATAACCTATCCACTCACTATTCCATGACAAACCACAACACAGTGTGCAATTATCTAACAATGTTTAATGTTTGTTTTCATGAATTAGTTTAATTAGTCAACAGTATACAATTAAATTCACAGACACACTAGTGTCTACACAAACATATATGGACTGTACAGCACATGTGTAGTATGTAGTGTGGCAATGTATATATATTTATATAGTGAGGTGGGCAATTAACGCATGTAAAGTTGGAGGGTGGCTCTATATACAACTTGAGTGTGTGTAATCATGTGTGTACATGTGTGTCCGCACATGTGTATGTGAACGGTAACAGCAGAGAGGTTGAACCATAATTGCAGGTATTGAGTGTTTTGGGTTCTGATGTGTGTGTGTGTGTGTGTGTTAAATGTATAGTTTATATATAGACAGTCCCATCATATCAAATATCTTCACGGTCAGTCGTGACCCTCTCCTCCCTTCTTCGTTCACAGCATCAGGCAGATCCCCTCGGTATCCTCTCCTCCATCCTTCTGCTCACCTTTCACCCTTGACCCCTGGCAGGAGAAAACACATGACATCATCAGTGGGTGATGTGGATCTCAACTGTCATAGTGGCTTCTTATCTCCTCTCCTACACTGATCTGAAAACATTGGCTATGTCAAAAGCAATATGGAGGATTCTTAATGGGACTGAGGTTTTGTCTGTCCACTTGTTTAATGTCAGAGCAAATGGACGAGTGGTGTAACATAAACCACTGTAGACTATTGAGATCAATCAATAAAATGTATTAATAAAGCCCTTTTTACATCAGGCGATGTCACAAAGTGCTGTACAGAAACCCAGCCTAAAACCCCAAACAGCAAGATATACCCATTGACCACAGACAGGCTAACAACTGGGACAGGCCCAGGTCCAGACTGATCTCATATGTTCCCTGGACCTTATTGACTCACCTAGTGGATTTGAAAGGACTGGATCAAGATTGGCGTAAGCAAAGACCCTATATCAGGGTTGATACCTATCCACTACTTTAAGATCAACAAAGGGTACAAGAATTGATTTGAGACTGTGCAGTGCAGTGCTGTCCACAGTACACACACTTTTACAAACACACACAGACATACAGGTCATGCTCCTCCTACCTCTCACCAGTCGTAACGGGGGCGAGTTGCAGGTGGGAGGTGTCTGGGAGACTCATGGCGAGGGGCGGGCGGAGACGAGGAGCTGGGTGGGGCAGCGAGGGCCAGCTGTTGCCCACCTGCCCTCCTGTCCCGGCCGTAATCTATCCCCCGTGCATTTGGGGGAGGGTACCTTCCGGCTGTGCTCCTCCACTCCTCATCGAAGGCAGCAGCCTCACCTGAGAGACAGGGGAGAGGGGGGTTGGGGTCAGAAACCTGGCCAGACTCTAAACAGGCAAGTCTAGCAATGGAAACAAACCGTTGCAAATACAGCCATTTAGCATCCATATGCTTTTTTTACCCAAGGCAAATTGTTTATTATTACTTGGGGGTTAGAAACGTGACTCTGGAGAACCATAGTGAGTAGCACATGTAGCTCCGTGACTTACTCTCCTCCAGGTTGATGTAGTCCTGCCGTTCTTCGCGGTCACCCGTGTGGCGGTTTCGGGAGCGTTCCATCACGTGACCGCGGTCCCAGATGTGGTGGCCAATGGCCAGGCGCTCCAAGCCACTCTCGCTGTCACGCATCGATTGGCGCGTCTCACGAATCTGAGGGCAGGAGGTAGTGTTCAGCAGGGAGCTGGTAGTAGAGGCCAGTAGCTCTGGAGGACTGGCGTTGTAAACACCTACTGAACAATGTACATGCAATCACAGCACTAAATGTAATTTTGCCTGCTCTCTTACCCCCCCAGGTGCAGTCCTCAGTTCGCTGGTCTGCTGGTAGACTTTAGGGGCTCCCATGTCTGAGGAGGAGTAGGAGATGACTGTGGAGGAAGAGAACGTCTGACAGTTTGGCGAACCAGACATTCTGTCCTAAAGGGAAAGAAGATAACACATCTTGTCCAGCTGGATTATGTTTAAGTTTCAACCACTGAACTCATGTTGGGTCTTTGCTTTAGACAGAGTTGTTGCTGGGTTACAAAACGTTAACTCTAAAAGGATTTTTTTCTGGACACAGAGAATCTCCATTGAGGGTGTTTTATAGCCCAGGAACATGCCTGATCTGGATCTGGGAAAGCAGGCGAGGGAATACCAGGAATCTCTGAAAATACTCACCATGTTCTCCATCATTCCTCCCATCATTCCAAACATGTCCATGAAGCCTCCCCCCTGGGGAAGGAACACATGAGGATGTCAGTTATCCGATTTTGAAATTGAGAATTGGTTTTTAACATATTGGAACGGTGCATTCTGGGCTCTAAGAGGCAGAGATAACATCTTAATGCGCAGGGACAAGGACTCACCATTCCCATCATTCCAAACGGCTGCAGGGCTCCAGCCTGAAAAGCAGTAGGAGGTTATTTAACAGCAGACAACAAATATGCAGTAGCAATGCAGTGTGGCATGAAGTAATATAAAATTAGACTACATATAATCAAAGGGGAAACAGCTATGGTGTATACCTACCAGGGTTGGGTCGATTCCATTTTAATTACAGTCAATTCAAAAAGTTATCCAAATCAAATTCCAATGTTTACCCATTGAAGATCATTTTAATTGTAGTGTACTTCCTAAATTTGAAATGGAATTGAACCCAACATCACACACACTTACTAGAGATACTCAGAGTATTGACACTCTCGCTCACACACACCTGAAGGTGGGGTGCACGGGGAGGCTGAATCTGAGGGCTGAGGGGGAAAGGTTCGTAGCCAAACGACCCAAACAGACTCCTCATCTGTTGCCTCTGGGCTGCGAATGGATCCCTTCAAAACAGAAACAATTTATCTCACTGAGGATACAGACCATGAAAAAAAACACAGCAGTGAATAAGGAAAGCGATTGCTGACATAATGATGAAAACTCAGGTGAGAAATCCACCTGTTTCCAGGTGTACTCTTGACCATGGTTACTCATCATGGAATGAGAATATAAGGGGTAAACACATTCTCATGTAAAAAAAATAGTAAGCTAGACATAACCATGATCCATCCCAGCCGTGATATAGTTAACTGTGTGGTGTATGTAGTTACCTAATATATTCTGGCTGCCTGCCTACACATGGTGGCAGGAGATTAGGCCTTTAAATCTCAGAACAAACGACAACGACTGGGTTGATTCATTCAAATGGGTATAAAAGCAAAACATGCAGTTCGCTTGGATAAAAGGCAATACGATACTCACATCATGTATGGGTTGTCATCCACGTCATTTAAATATCGAAACATGGTGTTTTGCTTAGCTAATTAAGCTAGCTGTGGCTAGCTAAAAACGTAGTTTCTTCGGGCCTCAGTACAAAAAATGATGTAAGAGGACAGTAAATGTACGACCTCTCATTCAAATATTTCGACACTTCTAGAACAGCGTACCGACGGACAATGGTGAGAAATGTGCAGCAGTATTGTTAGCAAGTTAGCTACCCTTGCTAGACACCTAGCATCCGTGTTAGGAAACTAGCCTGAAAACTAGCTTACAAACCAACGTTTGAAAGGAGCCCCTTAAAGCAGACTTATTTGCCGATAGAAAGTCGTATATTGCTCATGCCTAAGTACAACTTAATACATTGGCTAGGGTTTTCCTAGCAAGATAGCTAGCTATTTTTCCACTGTTGATTGCACATGAAAACGGAAGTCAAGCTGACAAAGGAAGCCAAAACGTCAGGAATCCAAAGGAAGAAAGATGTTGTCTCTACAATTTTCCAACAACCTGACACCTACAAACGCCTCTCTTTTGTGCAAAACATGCACCTATCCGTTCAGAAGCCGTGGTGCTAAATGTCACCGAATAAAAAACAAATGACCCTGCAAAACGCCTGTAGCCCGCAAGCTAGAATTAAGCGAAATGTCAATAAAAAAAAAGGGGGAGGCAACATCCGGAAATGACGCAGGCTCGTCGTCAATGAGGATAGAATGCAAAAAGCCCAACATGCCCTTGCTAATGTGTAATATCTGTCAACCAATGTCACTTCTTTGGTATCTATTTACATTGTATTTTATTTGATTGAATGTCAGTAAAAGAGCTGGTGACAGGGTGTCATTATGTCACTGGGTGACATAAGTTATATAGAGCTTAACATCATCATCAACTATCTTTTTTTCTAAAGCATAGTCTTGATATGACTGTAAAAACAGAACATTTTAAAACAAGACTCAGAAACAACTTTAGAAATCAAAATATTGCCAGAAGTGACAGAAATGTGAGAACACTGCTCTCTACAGGCCTTGCTTTTGAGGATTAAACTGCTGTTGCATGCATGCATGCTCAAAGTTGTGCCAACTGTCAAATGTGTTTTTGAAGTTAAGTTTTAATGTCACATGCACAAGTATAGTGAAATGCCTTCTTGCATGTTCCAAACCCAACAATACAGTAATCCATATCAAAGTAGCACTAAAGATAACACAAGCTAGAACAAAAACGCATGAGAAATAAAAATAAGAACACAAGGTAATACACTATATACAGGGTCAGTTCCAACACCATATTTACAATGTGCAGGGTTACTGGAGTGATAGAGGTAGACACAGTGCATTCGGAAAGTATTCAGACCCCTTGATTTTTCCCACATTTTGGGACGTTACAGCCTTATTCTAAAATTGATTAAATATATATATATATATATATATGAATGTATATACATTTTCACAAAACACACCATAATAACAAAGCAAAAACAGGTTAAGATATTTTTGCAAATGTATTATAAAATAAAACACTGAAATATCACATTTACGTAAGTATTCAGACCCTTTACTCAGTACTATGTTGAAGCACCTTTGGCAGCGATTAGAGCCATCCAGGACCTCTACACCAGGCGGTGTAGGACCTAAAGGACCTAAAAATTGTCAAAGACCCCAGCCACCCCAGTCATAGACTGTTCTCTTTACTACAGCATGGCAAGCGGTACCGGAGTGCCAAGTCTAGGACAAAACGTTTTCTCAACAGTTTTTACCCCCAAGCCATAAGACTCCTGAACAGGTAATCAAATGGCTACCCGGACTATTTGCATTGTGTACCCCCCCCCACCAACCCCTCTGCTGCTACTCTCTGTTATCATATATATATGCATAGTCACTTTAACTATACATTCATTTACATACTACCCCAATTGGCCCGATCAACCAGTGCTCTCTCACATTGGCTAATCTGCATTGTGTCCCACCACCCACCAACCCCTCTTTTACTCTACTGCTACTTTCTGTTCACCATATATGCATAGTCACTTTAACCATATCTACATGTACATACTACCTCAATCAGCCCGACTAACTGGTGTCTGTATGTAGCCTCGCTACTGTATATAGCCTCACTACTGTATATAGCCTCTCTACTGTATATAGCCTCACTACTGTATATAGCCTCGCTACTGTTATTTTTGACTGTTTTTTAACTGTTGTTTTTATTTCTAATTACCTATTGTTCACCTAATACCTTTTTTGCACTATTAGTTAGAGCCTGTAAGTAATAATTTCACTGTAAGGTTATACCTGTTATATTTGGCGCACGTGACAAATAAACTTTGATTTGATTGGAATCTTCTTGGGTATGACGTTACAAGCTTCGCACACCTGTATTTGAGGAGTTTCTCCCATTCTTCTCTGCAGATCCTCTCAAGCTCTGTTAGGTTGGATGGGGAGCGTCGCTGCACAGCTATTTTCAGGTCTCTCCAGAGATGTTTGATCAGGTTCAAGTCCAGGCTCTGGCTGGGACACTCAAGGACATTCAGAGACTTGTCCTATAGCCACTCCTGCATTGTCTTGGCTGTGTGCTTAGGATCATTGTCCTGTTGGAAGGCCTGAGGTTCAGAGTGCTCTGGAGCAGGTTTTCATCAAGGATCTCTGTACTTTGCTCCTTTCATCTTTCCCTCTAACCTGACTAGTCTCCCAGTCCCTGCAGCTGACAAACATCCACACAGCATGATGCTGCCACCATCATGCTTCACCGTAGGGATGGTGCCAGGTTTCCTCCAGACGTGGCGCTTGGCATTCAGGCCAAAGAGTTCAATCTTGGTTTCATCAGAGGAATTGTGGAGCTCTGTCAGAGTGACCATCGGGTTCTTGGTCACCTCCAAGACCAAGGCCCTTATCCCTGATTGCTCTGTTTTGCCAGGCAGCCACCTCTAGGATGAGTCTTGGTGGTTCCAAACTTCTTCCATTTAAGAATGATGGAGGCCACCGTGTTCTTGGGGATCTTCGATGCTGCAGAAATGGTTTGGTACCCTTCCCCAGATCTGAGCCTCGACCCAATCCTGTCTTAAAGTTCTACAGACAATTCCTTCGACCTCTTAGCTTGGTTTTTGCTCTGACATGCACTGTCAACTGTGCAACCTTATATAGACAGGTGTGTGCCTTTAAAAAATGTAATGTCCAATAAACTGAATTTACTACAATTTGTAGAAGCATCTCAAAGATGATCAATGGAAACAGGATGCACCTGAGCTCAATTTTGAGTCTCATAGCAAAGGGTCTGAATACTTATGTAAATAATGTATTTCTGTTTTTTTCCATTTTTCATCAAAACCTATTTTCGCTTTTTCATTAAGGGGTATTGTGTGTAGATTGATGAGGAACATATTTTATTTATCCATTTTATAATAAGGCTGTAACGTAACAAAATATGGAAAAGTGAAGGGGTCTGAATACTTTCAGAATGGACTGTATGTATAGGGGTAAGGCGAATAGGCATCAAGACTGTCTAAAGTCAGTATAAATGTGTGTGCATGTTACAGTATGTGTGTGTTGGAGTGTCAGTGAGTGTGTAGAATACTGTCTGTGACTGTGCAAAACTATTTTTTTTAAATTCAAGGGTCAACTCAGATAGTCCGTGAAGCCATTCTGTTAGCTACAGTTGAAGTCGGAATTTTACATACACCTTAGCCAAACACATTTAAACTCAGTTTTTCACAATTCCTGACATTTAATCCAAGTAAAAATTCCCTGTTTTAGGTCAGTTAGGATCACCACTTTGTCAGAATAATAGTAGAGAGAATGATTTATTTCAGCTTTTATTTATTTCATCACATTCCCAGTGGGTCAGAAGTTTACATACACTCAATTAGTAATTAGTATTTGGTAACATTGCCTTTAAATTGTTGAACTTGGGTCAAACGGTTTGTGTAGCCTTCCACAAGCTTCCCACAATAAATTGTGTGAATTGTGGCCCATTCCTCCTGACAGAGCTGGTGTAACTGAGTCAGGTTTGTAGGCCTCCCTGCTCGCACACGCTTTTTCATTTCTGCCCACACATTTTCTACAGGATTGAGGTCAGGGCTTTGTGATGGCCACACCAATAACTTGACTTTGTTGTCCTTAAGCCATTTTGCCACAACTTTGGAAGTATGCTTGGGGTCATTGTCCATTTGGAAGACCCATTTGCGACCAAGCTTTAACTTCCTGACTGATGTCTTAGTTTATGCTGCAGTAGTTTGTGTCGGGGGGCTAGGGTCAGTCTGTTATATCTGGAGTATTTCTCCTGTCTTATCTGGTGTCCTGTGTGAATTTAAGTATGCTCTCTCTAATTCTCTCATTTCTTTCTCACTCTCTCTCTGAGGACCTGAGCCCTAGGACCATGCCTCAGGACTACCTGGCCTGATGACTCCTTGCTGTCCCCAGTCCACCTGGCCGTGCTGCTGCTCCAGTTTCAACTGTTCTGCCTGCGGCTATGGAACCCTGACCTGTTCACCGGACGTGCTACCTGTCCCAGACCTGCTGTTTTCAACTCTCTAGAGACAGAAGGAGCAGTAGAGATACTCTGAATGTGATTGGCTACAAAAAGCCAACTGACATTTACTCCTGAGGTGCTGACCTGTTGCACCCTCGACAACCACTGTGATTATTATTATTTGACCCTATTGGTCATCTATGAATATTTGAACAACTTGGCCATGTTCTGTTATAATCTCCACCTGGCACAGCCAGAAGAGGACTGGCTACCCCTCATAGCCTGGTTCCTCTCTAGGTTTCTTCCTAGGTTCTGGCCTTTCCAGGGAGTTTTTCCTAACCACCGGGCTTCTACACCTGCATTGCTTGCTGTTTGGGGTTTTAGGCTGGGTTTCTGTACAGCACTGAGATATCAGCTGATGTAAGAAGGGCTTTATAAATTCATTTGATTTGAGATGTTGCTTCAATATATCCACATACATTTCCTTCCTCATGATGTCAACTATTTTGGGAAGTGCATCAGTCCCTCCTACAGCAAAGCACCCCCACAACATGATGCTGCCACCCCCATGCTTCACGGTTAGGATGGTGTTCTTCGGCTTGCAAGCATCCCCCTTTTCCTCCAAACATAACAATGGTCATTATGGCCGAACAGTTCTATTTTTGTTTCATCAGACCAGAGGACATTTCTCCAAAAAGTACAATCTTTGTCCACATGTGCAGTTGCAAACCGTAGTCTGTCTTTTTTATGGCGGTTTTAGAGCAGTGGCTTCTTCCTTGCTGAGCGGCCTTTCAGGTTATGTCGATATAGGACTTGTTTTACTGTGGAAATAGATAATTTTGTACATGTTTCCTCCAGCATCTTCACAAGGTCCTTTGCTGTTGTTCTCGGATTGATTTGCACTTTTTGCACCAAAGTACGTTCATCTCTAAGAGACAGAACGGGTCTCCTTCCTGAGCGGTATGACGGCTGCGTGGTCCCAGGGTGTTTATACTTGCGTACTATTGTTTGTACAGATGAACGTGGTACCTTCAGGCGTTTGGAAATTGCTCCCAAGGATGAACCAGACTTGTGGAGGTCTACAATTTTTTTTCTGAGGTCTTGGCTGATTTCTTTTGATTTTCCCATGATGTCAAGCAAAAGAGGCACTGAGTTTGAAGGTAGGCCTTGAAATACATCCACAGGCACACCTCCAATATACTCAAATGATGTCAATTAGCCTTTCAGAATCTTCTAAAGCCATGACATAATTTTCTGGAATTTTCCAAGCTGTTTACAGGCACAGTCAACTTAATGTATGTAAACTTCTGACCCACTGGAATTGCGATACAGTGAATTATAAGTGAAATAATCCATCTGTAAACAAATGTTGTAAAAAGTACTTGTGTCATGCACAAAGTAGATGTCCTAACTGACTTGCCAAAACTATAGTTTGTTAACAAGAAATTTGTGGAGTGGTTGAAAAGCGAGTTTTAATGACTACAACCTAAGTGTATGTAAACTAGTTTTGATGACTACAACCTAAGTGCATGTAAACTTCCGACTTCAACTGTATTTAGCAGTCTTATGGCTCGGAGATGGAAGCTGTTTAGGAGCCTGTTGGGGTCAGACATGATGCACTGGTACCACTTACCGGGCGGAAGCAGAGAGAAAGGTCTATAGCTTAGGTGGCTCAAGTCTAACAATTTCATGGCCCTTCCTTTCACACTGGCTGTTATAGAGGTCCTGTATAGCAAGGAGCTCGGCCCCAGTGATGTACTGAACCGCCATGTGATTGAGGGTGGTGGTGTTGCCATACCAAGCAGTGATGCAGCCAGTCGAGATGCTCTCAATGGTGCAGCTGTAGTACTTTTTTTGAGGATTTTAGATGGTGTGCATTTCCACGGTACTGCTATCCTCGTGGGGTTCAGTTTTCACTCCAGTCCATTCCACCCATTGGATTAAGTCACATTTATGAAGTTGATTTATTTGTTGTTGATATTTTGTTTACAAGTCACTGTCATACATACTACTGGCTAGATGCCAGCTACCGCCCGGTCACTCAATCCTGCACCTTAGAGACATGGAATCCCTGGTCACTGTAATAATGGAACACATTACACTTTATTCATATTTAGAATATTGTTCTACTCATTTCATATGTATATATTGTACTGTACTGTATTCTAGTCAATGTCACTCTGACATTGCTCGTCCTAATATTTATATAATTGCATTATTTTACTTTTAGATTGTGTGTATTGTTGAGAATTGCTGGATACTACTGCACTGTTGGAGCTAGGAACACAAGCATTTCTCTACACCCGCAATAACATCTACTAAATATGTGTATGCGACCATACAATTTGATTTCATTGTATTTATTGTCGGTAGGTGGCAGTACTGTCACAAGGAGGGGGGGAAAAAACGAAGAAAAAAATCCTCACTCGCAGCTGCGCAGAAGGGGTCTAGTCAAACCCGGATGTAACCAACGCCTAATTGCCGGAGAAAACGGTGAGTACTTTTCTGAAAACGGGCATAATGAATTTGTTTTAGTTGAATAAATGTGAAGACAGTTGTAGTATAGATTAAGCCATCGTTATATATAGGTGCCTACTCACGTAAGAAACGTTGAATTGTTAACGACCATAAGCGACTTTTTAGGAAATTAGTAATCACAGGCTAACCGAGGGGCAATGCCTGCCAGCCAATCCACATTGTCATAACTTTGAAAACTTTCATGATATGCGGACTGTACAAAATAACAAACTGTCGGAAATGTTTTATGACAATCTAACTTTACCCCAAATTATCTGGCTAGTTATATGCGTTAATGTCTCCCGAGTAGCCGGTAGCTAACGTTTGGTATGAAAGTATTGTTCAATTTTGCCTGACACTTCATACAGTGTAGAACAAATTGTAAGGTTTAACTTTCATTTTTAGACTGACTGAGGCTTTAAAGGCTAGCTACAGATTGTTACACCAGATAATGCGTGAAACAAAATATTGTTGGTATCCATTACTGGGAGTTACAGGTTACTTTATGGTGTAGCGTTAGCACAGAGAATTTGACCAACCTTAGTGATATAATCTTTACAAACTTGGTTGTCAATTCGGTCAAACATGTATATTCTAAAATGTCTGTGTCCAGTTGCAGGTAGTGCGTTTGAATTGAGAAAATGCTCAGTTATGAATGTGTACGGCGCCATCTTAGTGTTGCCAAATTAAGGTTGGTCGAAAATTCTCTGTGCTACGCCAAACAGTACCTAACCTGTAACTAACTCCCAGTAATGGATCCCCAACGTCTATGGTTAAATCACATTATTTGGTGTAACAATCTGTAGCTATGCAATGGCATGCTTGCGGTCCTTGCATTTTCTTTTCTGGGAATTATGGGTGCATTTAGACAAGCAGGTCCACTTTTTCCTCCACTAATTGGTCATTTGACCGATCACATCAGATTGAATTTTTTTCATTGCTGATCTGATTGGTCTAAAGATCAGAATTAGTAATCCAGTCTATGTCCGGTGCCCTGCAGTCCAGTTCACCTGCTGTCTGCCGAAGTTAGTTAAGCCATAACGGTAGAGTCGATTGTTTATTCATAAGAGATGCCATTTCCTTTTCACATGTTTAGGTATAGACTAGCTGCTTTTAGCAACGCTAGCATTTACACACTAGCGTTGCTGGGAATTAGCTTGTAAAAAAAACCGCCTAGTTCGCCAGAAGTTATACAGTTAATTACAATTTACTCTATCGATTGTCTGTAGGCATGGTCCTTATGCAGGGTTGAATTAAGAGAAGAAGAAAAAACATATTGTAACGTATAATTAACCAGCATTTCCAAACGTGGGTCTGTTGTAGACCCATGTAGTTCTTCAGCGAGGTCAGTTCCTCTCTGCTTACATGTCAAAATAAAAATCCCCAACAAGATCTTGCTTTTTTTGTGCATGTATGGCACACGTGCATGACTCTTATTTTGACATGAAGTAAGCGGAGAGAAAGTGGGCCTACAATTGACCCACGTTTGGAAAGTATGTTTTAATTTATGTTCTAGTGGATGTTTTTTCTCAATTTCCCCCTGCATAAGGACTAACCCTAAGGACAATCGGCAGAGTAAATTTAAATATAACGTTATTTAACCTCTGGCTTCCGGTGGAATATCGCTTTTTTTTTGCAAGATAATTCCTAGCGTCACAAGTGTGGAATACTAGCGTTGCTAAAAGCAGATAAGTATAGAGTTGCTTTTACTAATGTGTTAATCTAGTTATTAAGCAGAAGTAACGATTTGAAATTAGAATCTTAAATCAGGCAAAACGCAACAAGTAGTCATGACAGTACATCATGTCGCTTCCCATTCCCTGTCATGTCGTTGCAATGCAAGTATGCGGAACTTAACGTTGTCTAGCTGTAACTGGAAATAACTTTTTTATTACATAACACCAAGTGTGTCACAGAGACACGTTTTTTGGGGTAGTCCAGGCATATTTTGATTTGTCTGTTTACCTGTCTGTCTCTACCTCCCTCTGTTGACTAGTAGAAGTTCTTCCCCCTCATAAAGGATCCATTTGTAACAATCAACATGTTTCCAATGCGGTCAAGCGTCGTTTGTGGTTTGATGATCAATAGATGCCCTTGTTTTGAGCATTAGCCTAACACACCATGAACATCACCTGTCTGTACATCAATAGGCTGCAGGCCAGGCAGACAGTGTTATTGCTAATCGGGGTGCTGTTGTTATGTTGTTTTTAGTTTGTGGAGTCACAAGCAAGGTCTCAAATATGTCCTTCATGAGATAGAAACTCTACTTTATGTCTTTCTTTCTCTCTCTATGAGTAGATGCAGACAATAAAGTGTGTAGTGGTGGGGGACGGAGCTGTAGGAAAGACCTGTCTACTTATCTCCTACACAACCAACAAGTTCCCCTCAGAATACGTGCCTACGGTAAGAGGTGGGTAGGGGAGGGTGTAAGTAGGGGCAGACAAGTCACACCCTAAACACTGTGGAGGTCAGTGGGGTGATGTCCAGAGAGCTGAGTGGGAGGGTAGAATGGGCTTTAACACCATAACCAGCCTGCCAGTTGGGGTCATTTGAACCTTTTTATGAACTTTTTTTTTAAAATATATATTTTTTTACATTTCGCTTATTGATTTACATTTGCTTCATCAAATAATTTTAGATGGGTAACATCCCTTGAACTTTTACTCATTCTTTTGTGTGTCTCGTGTGCAGGTGTTTGATAATTATGCAGTGACGGTGATGATCGGAGGGGAACCCTACACACTTGGGCTTTTCGACACCGCGGGTAATCTGTCTCTGTCAATTTATTATTTTGTCTGTATATCCTTTTAAGCAGTCTGTGTGCTACAACTAAATCCTAGTCTGACTTTGTTCATTCTTGAAAACATATGATGTCTTGTAAATGCAACTCAACCAGTTGAATCGTTCAATATCACATTAGTTTCATTGTCACCGCGTTCTCTCCCTCTGGTTGGTCGTCTCAGGTCAGGAGGATTACGATAGGCTGCGACCTCTCAGCTACCCGCAGACGGACGTCTTCCTCGTCTGTTTCTCCTGCGTCTCACCCTCATCCTTTGAGAATGTCCGAGAGAAGGTCGGTGTTGGTCTCTGAGTCGCCACACCTCAACTTTTTACCTTGTATTATTACCCATAGAGAAACTTCTAGATGATGGATCTGAGCCCTTTCCTTAGCCACTTCACCTTCTGTTATGGGAGAAGATCTCCCAAAGCCCATTGGAAGGCTATGTGAAGTCATCCTCATATTGCTTACATCAGGAATGGGCAACTTTGATGGGGCCGCAGTGGCGACTGCAAAACATTGAAGTTTTAGTTAAGTTCCTGCCATTCTACTGCCATAGGGTGTAGAGAAATGTGTAGTTTTACAGCAAAGGTTCTTAAATTCTACACACTGCCGTAGTGTAGAGGGAAATGTTTGCAAAATGAATGGGGGCCTCCTGGTCGACCATGATTACTACAAGTTTAGATGGCTAGACTAACTTACCAATCTAAAAAATCTTAGCTGACATGGCTAATTAAGTGACTGTCAGTGACTAACATAACACAAGAAACTCCTGATTCACAACCACATTTAAAAATGGCAAATTGTATTATACTATTGTAACTCTCAACAGTAAGTTGAGACCCCGAATGAGTTCCAAATTGTTTTGTTTTTTTAAACACATTTTGAGAAATTGATCTCAAAGCCCTCCAGTTGCCCATTCCTGGCTTACATCGATCTCTGTTGATATCTGCAAACAGATTGGCTAGGGGCTAGCTCAGGGGGAAAAAAAGACCATGCACTACTAGCACTCACTTTGCTGAAAAATGTACTTCCTACAACTGGGGTATGTAGTTGTCTCACCTTGCTATCTTAAGATGAATGCACTAACTGTAAGTCTCTCTGGATAAGAGCGTCTGCTGAATGACTAACATGTAAAAATTATTTTGAATTGAGCATATGAACTGATTCTGTACACACTCTGACCTCTGTGTATCCTTTGACCCCTGTAGTGGGTTCCAGAGATCTCCCATCACTGTCCTCGTACACCCTTCCTGTTGGTGGGCACCCAGGTGGATCTGAGGGACGACAGCAACACTGTGGAGAAGCTGGCCAAGAACAAACAGCGGCCCCTGTCCCCTGAGAGCGGAGACAAGCTGGCCCGGGACCTCCGGGCCGTCAAATATGTGGAATGCTCTGCCCTCACGCAGGTAAGGGGCCAAGGATTATGTTACATGGTTAGAGGGGAAAAGGGCTGATAAGGACCCATGATGGCTGAAACATTGCTGTACTTCACAAAATAGGTTAGAATACATTTATAAACCATGAAAAGTCAATGCAATCTCTCCCTCTCTCCTCTCTCTCTCAGAGGGGGCTGAAGAACGTGTTTGACGAGGCTATCCTGGCAGCTTTGGAACCTCCTGAGACTAAATCCAAGAAACGCTGTGTCCTGTTATAAAGGGAGTTTGAGAGAAGGAGCGGTAGAGGGAGGGTTAAGAATGGGCGAGTTGGTTACAAATAAGAGAAGCAGATCAACAGCTTGAAAAAGGACAGAAAGAGTGAAAAGGAAGGAGATGAAATGGCATCGAGACTCCAATACATTCATGCACTGTGCCTTCTTAATATGTATTGAAAAATGGAGAGGAGAGCGATTTGGTCTTTCAAGTAAAGAATACAAGAGGGGAAGGAATCAACAGAGCTTTCATCTAGTCTCCTTCTCCAGATACACTTTAGAAATCTGCAGTGTTTACCCTAACATTACTTCGGTGGGGCGGGCTCTCCTACCTGCCTGTCATGTTGCCTTTGTGCCTAGCTTAAATGAAATAAATACCTTGGGGAAACACTTAATTGACATTGTTTTCTTTTGTTGCTACTTTGAGGAGGGAGGGAGAGAACACAAGATTTATTTCCACTTCCGACCAGGCTAGCATGCTAGAATGGTCACTTTTCCTTTTGGGACACACCAAGTGCATTTTCGCCTCAGATTTGACTGTACTCTGCAGGCGACACAGAAAACTGAATTGATATTATTTTTTATCTCTTTGTGTCATGTATGATGTATTCATTTTATGATTTTCTTTGGGGAAATTCTTAGCATATATTATATTTTTTTGTTGCGTAATAAAAAACGTTTTTTGCTTGACTACCAACTTGATTGTGATTGGTTGATAGTATAACAAATTCAACTGTAATATTTTGAATAGCTGAACTTAATCTTGATAAAAACAATGATGGTGAGATTATAACCTTTTCCTAGTCAACTTCTGGATGTTTGTAATTGCAGAATGTTTGTAATAAAATAGTTGAACTGACACAGTTGGTCATTGAGTTAGTGTGTAATTCTTATTTTTCTATATATGTTTCACGTGACCTATACAGCACACATCATAGAAGAAACTGTAGTCACAACAAGTTTATTTGATCAAGTCGACTGCAGAACACTAGCAACATGCATCACAATTGTTTCACAGCAGCGTTGGACTAAAGCAACATGGATGTAGATGGACTGGGTGGAAGGGACAGGTATCCTTACTGGTGGAATCTGAGGGGTAGGAGGAGGGGCCACAGGATGATTGATGCACAAATAAATAAAAGAATAGTGTCAAAAGACTCATAAATACAGTAAATATATAAAGACTGCAGCTACCTACTACACTGAAATCAAAAGACTCATAAATACAGTAAATGTATAAAGACTGCAACTACCTACTACACTGAAATCAAACTGATTTAAGAAAAGGGCTGTAATAATTTCCCTGTTAGTGGTTAATTTCGGCTTTAAATGCTTTGTCAGTTTAAGTTAATTGTGTGTGCTCGCTGTAGGCTGTGTGCCATTATGATCTAGACAATCACCTACACAGTGTAGGACACTGACTTGCAATGCTGCATCATCCTTTTAGGTTGAAAGAGAACATCATGAGTGTAATATGTTCAGTGGTAGTGTTAATATTGCTCTATGCAGGGAGTTTCCTTTCTCCATGCTTGTTAGTATCTCTCGACTTTCTGGCATTAGAGGTAATGGGAGAGGTCATTCCACCCTTCCCTTGCAGAGGTTTCTGTCATGCGTAGGTCCTCACTCTCATAATGCACTGGCTTATACTATCCACACGGCCAGTCAGGTCAACTTTGTAGAACATGTCATCAGTGTTATATAATTTTTAGAAATTGAACTAGGAAAGTCAGTTAAGAACAAATAATTTTTTTCAATGACAGCCTAGGAACAAAGTTCTGCCTTGTTCAGGGGCAGAACGACAGATTTGTACCTTGTCAGCTCGGGGGTTTGAACTTGGAACCTTTCGGTTACTAGTCCAATGCTCTAACTAGGCTACGCTGCCACCCCGTAATAATAATGGATAAGGAAAATAAAGTCTTGACCCGATTTCCCAAAATGTTATTCCGCTACCAAATATGTTTTTTTTTAAATGTATATGAACCTCAATTTAATTATAGCTATTCTCATTTACAGAAAGTGAATAGATCAATTGATCCTTGACTTTAGGTCATAACTCAGATTCTGAATGTCATAGAGACAAACCAAAGATATTCCCAGAGTCGCATCTTCCTTGGGAATTTTACCCCTTGTTTCTAGCCTAAAGCATCACATATTTATGTGTTGTTTTAGGTGTAAACAATAAAATAAAAAAATACCCCTTATGTCAAGGGAGGTCCTGTCCCCCCCAAAGAAACATTGGCGCCTCCTAGGTTGGGAACCCTGATTCTAGAGTGTCTGGTCCACAGGAGGTTGGTGGCACCTGAATTGGGGAGGGCAGGCTCGTGGTAATGGCTGGAGCGGAATTAGTGGACTAGTATCAAATACATCAAACACATGCCATTCCATTTACTTTGGTCCAGCCATTATTATGAACCGTCCTCCCCTCAGCAGCCTCCACTGGTCTGGTCATTGCAGTGTTCCAGAATGTCTGGGTAGTGTTGTGTTCTAGAGTGTCTGGTTACTGTTGTGTTCTAGAGTGTCTGGACAGTGTTGTGTCTGGGTAGTGTTCTAGAGTGTCTGGACAGGTGTAAGGTTCTTGCGTGTCTTCTCAGTGCACTGGGTTCTGCATAGACTGGGTTCACTCTCGGCAGGTGTGGATCATCACTGTGTTCTTGCACTGCTGGCAGCGGACCGAGCAGCACCAGGAGAACTTACAGGAGCAGCGCTGCACCATCTCAGCCCGGCCCGCCCGGTACCCTGGCCCACAACATACCAGCTCACAGCCATCTGGGGCCAGCCGGGAGGTGCCTGGGAGGGGAGGATGTAGACAAGGTAGAGAAAAGGAAATAAGGGTGTGAACATACAAAACAGCTTTATCCCAGTGCTGCTGATGTGACTGAATCTCACCGTTACAGCGTCGGCCGGCTGTCCCGGGGATCCCATTGTCGGGGTCGAGACGGCAGAAGTCTGGAGAGACAGCGAGGTACACCAGGTCCCTGGCGGCAGGAGGTTTGACCTGGGGGTCCCGGGGCAGCAGGGCTGTCCTGGAGCCGATACGGGACAGACGCACCTGGGTGAGTGGGGATATTTGTTGAATGTTAGAGATTTTGAAAAGACTGGAAGCAGTAAAAAACACTAATTTCCAATGGTTTGTCACATATTAAATGAATAATGAAGATGATATCCCAAATATATGGTTGTACCTCTGTGGCTCCATCAAAGCGTTCCTTCAGCACGGCGCCGACGCGCCGAAATGGGGGCATGACTTTCCAGCAGGTCCTCAGCTCACAGGATCCCGAGACACCATGACACTTACACTCCACCTGCATGTTATGGAGGATAGCCTGGGGATGGAGGAATGTAAAAGAACAATCAGGAAGTCAAAGGAAACAAGGAAAAAAAGATAATAGAAGTGAAGATTGATGATGTCATCAGAGTGCCCCACCGCCACCAACCTTCCGTCCAGCCTCGTTGTTATGGACATTCATGAGGGGTCGCCCTGCCGACATCCCCTTGGCACGCTCCGTCTCATCCACGAAGGTCTGGGAGAAGGCCACACCATATGACAGGTTATCACTGCACCCAGACCACTGGAAACCTGCAGGACAGACAGAAAGATGTTGATAACATCTGCACATTTTCCAGCTATGTATTTCAAGACAATAGAGACAAAGTTTAACTGACAGACAGCAAGAGAGACAGACCTATAGACCGATGTCTAGACACAAGCGTAGACAGAGGATCAGAGGTCCACACCGCAGACTCACCCTCGGGACTGACCCCTCTGACCTTCCTGTCGCAGCCACACCGCTCTAGCTCCCCCCGGCTGCAGCCTCGCGTCACTGCAACTGCCACCGCCGCCGAGGACAGGGCGTGCACAAAGGCTGCCTCACGGGTGCCTGGTTTATAGAAGAGTTCAAGACAGCAATGGACTAATTTACCATGTCAACACCTGTCCTTAGTCCTTCTGATTTCAGCCATGTGGAATGAACGGCTTCTCTGTTACCAGCATGTTAATGACTGTGGTACAACCACAGATTTCCAGTGGTAACTAGAGAGGCCCTGCTGTCCTCACCTTGGCTCATGACTCTACCGAACACGTTGACTCCACGTGGGGTGGTGGAGCAGTTCCAACGGCGATTACGAAACTGGTGCTGGCACTGACCCGACCAACAGCCAAGCCAATGGGACCAAGGGTTCAGGGTTCAAATAGACAGGCAGATAGACATTTTACATAGGTGCTGAGGAGAGTGAACTTTGCTCAAACTGGTGCAACTGTTTAATACTTTACTGAGTACAGATGAGGGAGATGTTAATGATGCTGGATAAAGTGGAAGAAGATGATCCATAATTATAATAATAAATACAAATGGCTGATCTTAAAAAACTCTTCCCCATGGACTTTACTACTTTTGTAACACAACCGATGACAGTTCTGCCCCAGGCTCATACCTCCTCTATGACCATCTCGGCTGCCTTGCGCACAGACTCCATGACCTCTCCCCGCGCCCTGCACACCCCCACCTGCCCCACGGACAGTCCCCTCAGCCGCCCACAGGGGGCAGCACCCGACACGGGCCGCGAGCGCGGCATCCTCGCCAGGGAGCTGAGAGAGATAATGAGAGGGAGAGGGGAAGATGCAGGAGAGAGAGGACAAGAGAAAGACAAGTAGACCAAAGGGACAGAGAAGACACAGTGAAGGGAGGGAGAGAGAGGACAAGAGAGAGACCAGTAGACCAAAGGGACAGAGAAGACACAGTGAAGGGAGGGAGAAAGAGAGAGACCAGTAGACCAAAGGGACAGAGAAGACACAGTGAAGGGAGAGAGGACAAGAGAGAGACCAGTAGACCAAAGGGACAGAGAAGAAACAGTGAAGGGAGGGAGAAAGAGAACAAGAGAAAGACCAGTAGACCAAAGGGACAGAGAAGACACAGTGAAGGGAGAGAGAAAGAGAACAAGAGAAAGACCAGTAGACCAAAGGGACAGAGAAGACACAGTGAAGGGAGGGAGAAAGAGAGAGACCAGTAGACCAAAGGGACAGAGAAGACACAGTGAAGGGAGGGAGAAAGAGAGAGACCAGTAGACAAAAGGGACAGAGAAGACACAGTGATGGGAGAGAGGACAAGAGAAAGACCAGTAGACCAAAGGGACAGAGAAGACACAGTGAAGGGAGGGAGAAAGAGAGAGACCAGCAGACCAAAGGGACAGAGAAGACACAGTGAAGGGAGAGAGAAAGAGAACAAGAGAAAGACCAGTAGACCAAAGGGACAGAGAAGACACAGTGAAGGGAGAGAGGACAAGAGAAAGACCAGTAGACCAAAGGGACAGAGAAGACACAGTGAAGGGAGGGAGAGAGAGGACAAGAGAAAGACCAGTAGACCAAAGGGACAGAGAAAACACAGTGATGGGAGGGAGAAAGAGAGAGACCAGTAGACCAAAGGGACAGAGAAGACACAGTGAAGGGAGGGAGAAAGAGAGAGACCAGTAGACAAAAGGGACAGAGAAGACACAGTGATGGGAGAGAGGACAAGAGAAAGACCAGTAGACCAAAGGGACAGAGAAGACACAGTGAAGGGAGGGATAAAGAGAGAGACCAGTAGACCAAAGGGACAGAGAAGACACAGTGAAGGGAGGGAGAAAGAGAGAGACCAGTAGACCAAAGGGACAGAGAAGACACAGTGAAGGGAGGGAGAAAGAGAGAGACCAGTAGACCAAAGGGACAGAGAAGACACAGTGAAGGGAGGGAGAAAGAGAGAGACCAGTAGACCAAAGGGACAGAGAAGACACAGTGAAGGGAGGGAGAAAGAGAGAGAGGACAAGAGAGAAAAGGTCAGCAAGGGAGAGACAAAGAGAGAAAGGGGAGCGACAGAAAGAGATTTAGAGGCACGTCACCATCTTTTAAAAGTTATAGCATGACAAACAAACTCTCTCTTTCTCTCCCTCCCAGAACGCCAGACTTACAGCCAGTTGGTTGCCATGGTCGGGTGGGTTGCCCATAGCAACAGCAGGAGGAGTTGTGCCGTGAGATTGACAGCGGAGACAGTTGGCATCAGACTGTCTGTCTGTCCGTCTCCGCGGGTCAGTGAGTGTCCTTGGGCAGCAGTCTGCCCGTTTCCACAGTTATGCCTTGTTGTCCGTCAGTGTGTCAGTTAGTTCTATCTTTCTGGTCCGAGCTTGGGGATGATCCCCTCATATCTGCAGATAGGAGAAGGTCGACCTGGTTAGTTAAGTAATGTGTTCTGTCGGAGAAGCTCATCTCTCCCTCTTACAACTTATTCACAACCATCAGGTCTGTGATCAAGACTGTAGATGAGGGTGCTATTTCATTTTCTTTGAAAAATGCTATGTATAATACATAACAAGTTCTCTCGATGAGTACAGCTTAGTAATAAACGTGGGTTCTTACCAGTTCATGTCCAGCACTGTCCAGTAGTTTTTCTCTTTGGAAATGTGTCTGACCAGATTGAAAATCAAATCCAATTTCTCAGTGAACAGTATCAATGTTATAGATGAACAATTTCCACCTCTGTGATAGCAGAAACATGCCTATAGGAAGGTATTGTCATGTAAAGTTACCCAGGTACACGTCTAAAAACAACTAAATTAGAAAATAAAAAAGGTCATATCCAAATAGTATGGTGCTTGACCAAATAAAATAACTTTTTAGAATGATTTGGCAGACAGTGATCAAAATGATGACACTTTTTGTTTGTCTGATTCCCCTCTATCTCTCTCTCTCTCTCTAGAAAATGTTTGAGAGAGAGAGACTAATATTATAACACAAAGAACAAAAGTGAGGGAAACTCAACATCCAAAAGAGCCCCTAAGATTTCGATAGGTAAATATGTAAAAAAGCATTTTTCCTCTCTGCTGTTTGTCCCTTGGTTGCTTCCCCTCTTAAGAAAACGAATGTGTGTCCAGTCCCGTAAAAGACCGAAAGAAAGAGTGAGAATGGTGAGATGGCAGTGATGGGTTATAAAGGAGGGAGAGAGTGAGGGAGGCAGGGAGGGAGAGAGTGAGGGAGGCAGGGAGGGAGAGAGAGAAGAGATGTAGGGAGGGGACACTGTGTAATGGTTACACTACAGTATATTAACATTGACACAGATGAATGGCATGGGCTCCACTGTGCATGTTAAGCACAAGACATAATATGTGACCCGGACCGTGTGTGTGCGCGTGCACGTACGTTCGTGCACGTGTTCGTCCGTGTGTACCCACCAGTTTCCCAGAACTTTAAAAGCACCTGTCAGGATATGTCTCTGTTCATTCAGTGGCCCTAGCTACAGGTTCTCAGTGATGCCACATTGTGTGTTTGACTGAAGCGTGCAGTGGTTACAGTGGCCTGTATGAAATACCCAGCAGAAGATGAAGGACCCTGGGACTAAACACCTCCCTCAGCGACTGGACTTCCTGACGGGCCGCCCCCCAGGTGGTAATCGTAGGAATGAACACACCCGCCACGATGATCCTCAACACTGGGGCTCCTCAGGGGTGCGTGTTCAGTCCCCTCCTGAACTCCCTGTTCACTCATGAATGCACGGCCATGCACGACTCCAACATCATCATTAAGTTTGCTGATGACACAACAATGGTAGGCCTGATCACCGACAACGATGAGACAGCCTATATGGAGGAGGTCAGAGACCTGATCGTGTGGTGCCAGGATAACAACCTCTCCCTCAACGTGATCAAGACAAAAGAGATGATTGTGGACTACAGGAAAGGGAGGACCGAGCACACACCCATTCTCATCAACGGGGCTGTAGTGGAGCAGGTTGAGAGCTTCAAGTTCCTTGGCGTCCACATCACCAACAAACTAGCATTGTCCAAGCAAACAAAGACAGTCGTGAAGAGGGCACGACAAAACTTATTCCCCCTCAGGAGACTAAAAAGATTTTACAGCTGCACCATTGAGCGCATCCTGATCCGGGTTGCGTCACTGCCTGGTATGGCAACTGCTCAGCCACCGACCCGCAAGGCACTACAGAGGGTAGTGCGTATGGTCAAGTACATCACCGTGGCCAAGATTCCTGCCATCCAGGACACCTATACCAGGCGGTGTCAAAGGAAGGCCCTAAAAATTGTCAAAGACTCCAGCCACTGTAGTCATAGACTGTTCTCTCGGTACCGGAGCGCCGTGTCTAGGTCCAAGAGGCTTCTAAACAGCTTCTACCCCCAAGCCATAAGACTCCTGAACAGCTAATCAAATGGCTACCCAGACTATTTGCATTGCTCCCCCCCCCCCCCCCTTACTTTGCTGCTACTCTCTGTTATTATCTATGCATAGCCATTTTAATAACTCTACCTACATGTACATAATTACCTAAGTTACCTCGACACCGGTGCCCCCGCACATTGACACATTGACTCTGTACCCCCTGTATATAGCCCCACTATTGTTATTAACTGCTGCTCTTTAATTATTTGTTATTCTTATCTCTTACTTTTCGGGGGGTATTTTCTTAAAACTGCATTGGTTAAGGGCTTGTAAGTAAGCATTTCACTGTAATACACCTGTTGTATTCGGCGCATGTGACAAATAACATTTGGTTTGATATAGAGACGACTACACCCACCCCTCGTCCAGGAATTGTGACACTGGTTTTTTGTGTATATATGTATGTGAGAAAGTGTCTTACCTAATGTTTAATCTTCCCAAACTTTGTTGCTCTTTTTACGAGTTCCCCACACCCCTCCTCTATCTCCCCCGTACTTGCCCTCTCCTTCGGTCTTTCTCTGCCTCTCTATATTGTCTTAGAAGAAGGGGTGACATTTAGACAAGGGGAAGAAAGCACACTGGCGACAAATATTGGAACTGAGGCAAATAAATCACGAAAGTGGAGGGGAGGGAGGGATGGAGTGAGGGATGAAGAGAAACTACTGGGGAGTTAAACTGAGGTTAAGGGTAAATGGAAAGGGGGCAGAAAGGAACATTCAGGGATGTAGAGTAGAGGGAAACTCTGATATTCGAGTTCAGGGAGAGGGGTTGGTGCTCCCTTATGGTCCTGTACAGCACTCTGTGTGTGCGTGCGTGCGTAGGGATACCCCTGCTGCTGGGGTGTATTCCGGCCCAGTGCTGGAACACCTGAGTTAACTCATTTATTACTTGTGTTAGATCTCCAGTAGTTGATGTAGGTGTTTTAGTGCTAGGTAGTAACAAAAACCTGCACACTTTGGCTGTCCAGGGATGGGATTGGTAGCCTATGCCCATGACTTATACACCTATCTAATTAATCTAATAGTGCTGAACAGTGTTTGGTTAAATCGTTGAAAGAGGTGTATGAGGCCCTTGTTGCCCACCTGACCCCTGCCCTACGACCTATAATGATGGCATGGCATACCATAGTCTACCTGAACCCAGTGACACGAGGTCCTCTCCAAACAAACAAATAAATAACCTAATTCTGGGTTGGCTCCACCTCCTCCCTCCCACCTCCTCAAACCTCTCTCTCTCTCTCCGTTTGAACAGTCCCTCTCTCTGTTTCCCTCCTCCCTCCATTCTTTAAACTCTACTCCATGTCGTATTCCTCCTTTTTGTCTGTCCATTTCTCTCAGTGACGTCTTCCTCTGTATCCCTCAGCAATGCCATGGCGATGGGCTCGCCACTGTCACGTCCAGCGCCTCCGTTGTGCTCATCCCTCCGTCCCTTCACACCTCTTTCGTAAATAACATCCCCTCAATTTATTTGTCTTTCCTCCCGTTGGAGCTCTTTTTATCATCATAGATGGCCTCACTTACGCTCTGATTGCCTATAGTCACGTTGCAGGTGACTACCTCAACACCTGTGCCTATTTAGTAGTTTGTGTAACTTCTTGGAGGTTTCCTAACATCCAGGTGGGTGGTGCAGTCAGAGGTGTTATGCACGGTGCACCTCAAAGGGCCAACTGTGGCCAAATTCAATATCTTTGAATTAATTCTGTGTATAAAAAACTATATCTTGGATACTTTTATCTTACAAAGAAACACAACTGATGGGGCATGAGTACACATTGGTGGTGGATATTGGCGTGAGTTCCAGTGCTTTGAGCATTGAAAAAGTGCTATATAAATTCAGCCCTATAGCATTATGATGTAGCTAGTATAACAGGTGCTGCGCTGTCACTCCATCCAGATATCTGTACTGTATTGTTATCTCATAGTGTGCTGATTATTACTGGATGGCCAGCTGACCTCAATCCCCCATGGTCACACTTGGTAACCATGAACTCTATCGCAAAGCCTTCTCTTAGGTTATTATGGGATGGAAATGTGATCCCTCCTTTTTTTGGCCCTTTCTGGTGGTAACTCTTTCTCCTTGTGTCTCTGTATCTGTCTTTGTTTCTGTCTTTGTCTCTCTCTCCCTCTCCCTCTCTTTCTCTCTCTCTCTCTCTCTCTCTCTTTCTCTCTCTCTCTCTCTCTCTCTCTCTCTCTCTCTCTCTCTCTCTCTCTCTCTCTCTCTCTCTCTCTCTCTCTCTCTCTCTCTCCCCCCCCCCAGGGGAAATGCTAGCTGTTTTCTCAGCCTGAGTATGAACAAAGCAGTCATATCTGACTTAGACGCTACCATTTACTGTAAAGGCACACCCACCGGAGAGAGAGGTTTCTTCTGAAGCTACCCATTTCCATTGTAAGGACAGGGGCTGAATAGTAAATTAGTACTGCTGAATGTACTACCATAAGAAAGTGTGCTTGCGCTCATAACGTGTTTCTGTGCATGGGTGGTGGTGAAGGGAGCTGTGAATATTATGGGATGGATGTGTTAGAGGGGTGGGGGGGTGAGCAGCAGATGTGTGGAGGTGGGGGCAGTGTGTGAGGCTCTGAATATTATGGGATAGATGCGTTGTTAGGCGGTGGGTGTGTGGGTGGGGTGGGGTGGCGGTGGCTGTGAGAGAAAGGGAGGGGATTGTGAGTATTATGGGATAGAGAGGTTGACAGGCAGAGGCCTGAGAGGGGGAAGCTAGGGGAGAGTGTGTGGGTTGTGCGGGTATGGGGGGATAAGAGTGGAATGTGTGTGCGTGTGTGTGTGTAGGGTGCTATGAATACTATGGGATTCAGGTGTTATGAAACGGAAGGTGGGGTGTGTGGTTTTGGGGGGGTAACAGAACATCCAATCACAGACATTGGGGCTTGGGGTCATGGCGAGGGGAAATGTTATGAGGTGTGCAGTCAGAAAGACAGAGAGAGTAATGGCTCACTACACCTGGGCTGGACACACTGGCAGACAGGTGTAGAGAGACATTGCGTTCCCTCCAGGTTTGGTGTGGCAACTCCTTTTGAACAATAACAGTCCTACCTGGAAGACATACACTGTACAGCTAAACAATAAAAACAATGTGAATTTCAAATGACCATTACCCCAGTAGAAACATACCTAATTAAATCCCACCCAGGCAGAGATCATTCTGGTGTAGGGCCTCTTGCTTCCAGGGCACAGTCAGTGCACTTGACCTGTAGAGGGAGTAGGATCCCAGGCTATTTAGCACCAGAAGACATATCTACTGGACAGGTGTTTGTTCTACGTTTTTAAGGATCTGTCTGTCTGTCTGCCTGTCTGTTTCCCTGCCTGTCCGTCTGTCCGTCCGTCCGTCCGTCCCTTTTTTGTCTGTATGCCTATGTGTTTGTGCCGCGTGTGCCATTTGTGTGTGTGTCGTGGGTGTGTCTAACCCCCCCCCCCCTGTCTAGCAGTGTGTTCCTTCATTATCCCAGCTGTCATCACTTGTCTGTCTACCTGTCTGACTTCAGACCTCCTCCTTTTCCCCCAATCCCTCCCCAACCTTCATCTCCAGGGGTTGGCTCAGAGGGCTACTATACATAGGTGCATCTCAATAGTCTAAAAAGGTCTCCTCTCCTAATCTCTGCACTGACCTGAAAACACAGGATAGGTGAAAGCAATGTACTGTAGGTGCATACTAAGGAGTTTCTCTCACCTGTCCATTTCTTGCACATCAATGCAGATCAAGGAAAGAAGACAGACTAGAAGGCACACTAGACTATTTACATGTTCCCTTTCATGGTCAGCAGGCTCCTATTACAGAGACATAGTATTATGGGATGTTGTGCCGCTGTGATTCAGAAGGGGTGGGGAATATGGAGGGGGAAGGACAGAGGAAGGTTTACCCCCCCCCCCACTAACCAAATTGTGATTGGTTGATACAGGGTCCCCCCCACCCCTCCTCAATCTCCATAGTGACAGAGCACAGGAGAGAAAGAAGGTGAGAGAGTGAGTTTATTCTGTGGGTTTGGCTCAGTAGCTTTTAGGAACTGATTTCCTACGCATTTTCACCTGTTATTATCAGGGGAATAAAACATGAAAGGTAGAACCAAAAGATACAAGTGTAAATAGCAACAATTGTATTTTCTTTGTCTACTTATTTCCTCTGGAAAAAAAGCAGGATATAAACTTTACAGTGGTGCAAAAGCCTGGTTGATATACTGATAATGTACTACTGATAAATCAATATCAGCGATACAGTAACAAAGTCACAAAATGAACCGTGTTTGGTTTCAGGAACCCTGGGCCAGGAAAAATGTAGTTGCAGAAACCTGACGGGGATGGTGAGAGAGGGAGGTAAGAAATTCACCCACACACACACACACACACACTACAACATGATACCATTATATTGTCTGTCATCTAGAAAATGCCACCCCATAAGGACAGAGTCCAACCATTCAGAGTGATGCATGACAGTCCACAGTCGTTCCATGTAAACACAATGCATCCATCACACATATCCCAGATTACTTGATTCTTATCACTGATTCAGTCCTAACACATTAGGGTATAAATCAATCAATCGATCAAATCTAATTGATAAAGCCTTTTTTTTTATACATCTGCAGTTGTCACATGGTGTTTTAAATGTTTCTGTCTACAGGGCTCCTGAGTGGCGCAGCAGTCTAAGGCACTGCATCTCAGTGCTAGAGGCATCACTACAGAACCTGGTTAGATTCCAGGCTGTATTACAACCGGTCGTGATTGGGAGTCCCATAGGGCTGCACACAATTGGCCCAGCGTAGCCCGGGTTAGCGTTTGGCTGGGGTAGGCCGTCATTGTAAATAAGAATTTGTTCTTAACTGACTTGCCTAGTTAAAGAAAGGTTCAATAAAATACAAAAGAAACATGCTGAGGCTGTCAGGTAGTGTGTTTGTAAACACGGCGTCAAAACATTAACATCCCTGGTCAATGCAATCTACTGACCATCTGTTGCACAATTCCAGTCTGAATGCATCTGTGTATACTTTAGATCTGTGGTATCCAACCTGTTTCAGCTACTGTACCACCAACTGAATTTTGCTCTGCCCGGAGTACCCCATCATGTGCATTTTTCCAGTAGGCCTATGGTCTGATGAATCTTCTGAGCGAAGACATGGTCAATGTCTTTCATGTCCGAGTCCCCCAGCAGCCGAGTCAAGCTCTTGGGCTGATGAGCACCCCCTGTGGATAGGCCAGGTACACTCAGGAGTCCTAGTACCCCTGGTTGGGAACCACTGCTTTAGATGCTCTTCTATATGGTTGAATTCTCTGTGGCGGTCAATGCAATGTTGACCCTGTTTCACATTCTAGTTTCCTCTACCCTGTCCACAGCACTGCATGCTGTGAGGGCTTTGGGGACAATAGACCCGAACTGTACTGTGCCATCCCATAAGTTGTTCTGTTGAGTCCAGAGACAGGTGCCTAACATGTGACACAGCAGTCCATCATTGACACAAGTTTTTCATGTTTCTGGTATCCCTGTGGGTCCCAAACAATTACATGTGTGTGGCAAACCTATTGTGTTGTGGTGTGTATTTAAGACTATGCCATGTGTACCATGTACTTCAGTACCGTTGGCCTAGAGTTATTCCCATGCAAGTGTTATAAAGCAGTCCTTATACTGTGAGTGCAGTCTGTAAGTACGCACAGTGGTAGCCTAGCCTACGTGTGGGCTTCCATAGGTCTTCTGGGTGCAGTGGTAGACATGCCAGGAGGACAGTCTGTGAATATTATGGTCTGTCACCAGTGGCCTAGAGTTTCCCTGGAGACCATGTGACTGGTATTTTTTCTCCTGTCTTTTTAGGAGTTGTGTTTATTATGGGATGTTGGTGGCTGGAGTATTATGGTCTGTCAGAGAGAGGGCGGGAGGAGGAGTGTCTCCATGACAACGGGGTTGCTAAGGGGCTGGGACTGAAGGGAAAGGGTGTGTGTGCAGTAGAAGTGTATGTGTATGAGTGTGTGTGTGTGTGTGTGTAGAGGGGGGAGGTGCGTGAAGGCTGAGTATTATGGTCTGTCCGTTGCGAGGTAACTATGCAGAGTTGTGTGAGTGTTACAGAACGCCGAGGGAGGGGGGATTATTCTGGGATGTCTGCCCCCTTTGTGTGTTTGTGAGGATGTTAGCTAAGCTCTGCTAGCCACTGAGGCTGGGGGAGAGAAGGGGGACGGAGTGTGCAACGTGTTTTACGGGGTCATTAACGACATATTTTACTGGATATTGTTGCTCATTAATTTATATTAAAGACTAATACCATTGCTGAGAGACAATTATTACACGAAGGAAACCCATATCTAACAGGGACTACAGTAAGTTTCTCAAAAGTCTTAGGGGTTTCACTTGAACCCTGACGGTAACTGTAAGTTTGCCTAAATTGAGTTTGTATCGCGAGTGGGGCAGTATTGCAGAGAGTACTATAATGCACCTTTCTATTCAATACACGATGATTGACGGGTGTCCATTGCTACAGCTTCCTGTGCGGTGTGGACAGAGGCATGCCAATATAAAACAAATGTTTTTCGATGTAATAAGATAGTTAACATGTCACACCGTGACCTGTCACTGTAATAAATACTTATTATTATTCGAGAAATACCAATAGGATTGCTAATTCAAGCAAAGGTTTTTTTTCTTCTTACAGCGACCCCCCCCCTCCCCAGGACACCCCCGTTCCATTCTCCACCACCCACACGTCATTTGCCCTCCTCCCTCACCAGATCGGACAGGGTTCGGTGGAGGGATTAGCTCGCTTTTAATTTAAATTCATTATTATTGAAATATGTCGGGAAGCGATGACGAGAGGGAAGACTTGGAACCTACAGGACTTGCACATGGTAAGACATGGTCAGCGATCTATTTTTTTCAAGCTTGCAGGTTGGTAACGTTAGTTAACGTTACGTTAGCTAGTTAGCTAGCTGATTTGCTAGCTACTCTAGTCTGGTGCTAGTAGTGACACTTTACATTAGGCAGCCCAGTTCGCTAGCTAGCCGAATGTTTTTCTTCTACACTAGCTGGCAAACTTGATAGCACGCTAGCTAGTTACCAAGAGAGAGTGCGTAAATATTTGCACTGTCAATGCATGCGTGTTGTTGTTAGAAGTTACGTCCACGACCATTTGCTGGCAGTCACACGAGTCATGCCTCTGGTACTGAGCTGGCAGCTGGCGTGCAGTGCATATCTTTATATCAAAATGTATCCAAAACACTGTCAATAAAGCTTGTCTGGAGTTGACAGTTTTAGAATTTTATACAAATCCCTCGGTATTCTATGAATATTGTTTTAAATTAATATATATATATATAATATATATAATATTGTCTCAATCAAGTATGCATTATATTCAATCAATTCCTGTGCCCTTTCCATCTGCAGATGAGGGGGAACCAGAAGAGGCTGTGTCTGACGTCGAGGTCCCCACCAAGTCAAAGAAGAAGAAGAAAGCCAAGAAGAGCCGTGAGAGCAGGATCAGCAAGAGACCAAGACCTGTCAGAGAGGTAGGATGGGCATCATCCTTCCTTACATGAAGTATCCTAGTCACTGATATCAGGGATTGCTCCAAGGAAGTTGGGAGGGAAGAATGCATTTTGAAGTATAATAATAACAATACAGATAGCCCCTAGCCTTTGACCCTTTTGACCTGGCCTTAGTATAGATTTCCATCATTTGTGAGATTTTTTTCTTCATATTTGCATATATGTTGACTCATTTTGTTTCCTCTCAGGAGGTGCCAGTCAGCTCACCAGAACCCTTCTTAGCAGTAGAGCAAGCAGCGAGGGAGGAGGAAGAGGGAGGAGGAGGTAGAGCCAGGTCAGAAAGCGAGGGAAGTGATTACGCCCCGAGGGGGAAGAAGAAGAAGCGCTCCAGCTCCTCAAAAGACAAGAAGAAGGGAGGAGGGACGAGTGGAGAGAAGGAGAAAGGAGGAGGAGGCTCATCCAGCTCCAAGAGTAAACGCAAAGAACCAGAACTAGAGAAAGATGAGGATGATGAGGAGGATGATGATGAAGATAGCCAGGTGAGGATGAAGGCTACGAGGATGTGGGTGGTGCAGGTGGGGTGAACAAGGGAGTCGTTGGAGCTGTTCTTTGTTTTGATTTGAAGCAGCCCCTGCAATGCACTTAATGACCCTGTTGGCTCAGTGACCCTGAATGTAATGATACCTAACTCCGCCCCCTCTCCAGGAGCCCAAGAGCTCGACTCAACTGCTGGAGGACTGGGGCATGAAAGACATTGACCATGTCTTCACTCAGAAGGACTACACCACCATCACCAACTACAAGGCCTTCAGCCAGTTTGTCAGGTTAACACACCTCTCTCACATCTCATGTTTTCTACTTTCTCCTTCTATTTCCACTGTAGCAGGTTTCAGTACCACTTCACCTGGATAGCGCAGCTTTTGTGGATCGGAGGAGAAAGTTACTTCATATCTGTGTGTGACTGAGCTAGCTACGACCAGTCTGTAACTGCCCCTACTTCTACCCCGAACTGAAACTAACATAGCAGGCGTAAAAAGACGCTTGAAAGGAGTCCCCACATCTGTTTTTCAGAGCAAATGGAAGTTATGTTGAAAATACTGTATCCCTGAAAACCGCAAACATCCACTTTCTGCCGGCTCCCCGTAGAGTGCCCCAAACTTAACCTCTGCCTCTCCTTTGCCCTCACTTCCCCAGACCCCTCATTGCAGCCAAGAACCCCAAGATCGCTGTGTCCAGGATGATGACTCTGATGATGGCGAAGTGGAGGGAGTTCAGCACCAACAACCCTCTGAAGGTAACACAACCCAATACAAGGCATTGCTATTACATGACATTACATTGCTATAACATAACATTACATTGCTATAACATGACATTACATTGCTATAACATAACATTACATTGCTATAACATGACATTACATTGCTATAACATAACATTACATTGCTATAACATGACATTAAATTGCCATTACAATACCTTACAAATGTATTTTGACAATGATTGCATGTTCTTTATAGCAAAGGTTCTGATTACCATGCTGCCTTGTCTAACCCTCTGTAGGGCTGTGCCAGTGCCAACGCAGCCCTGGCAGCTGCCAACGTGGCTGCGGCCGTGGAAAGCATGGTGGTGGCAGGGACAGAGGCAGGAGGGGATACAGGGGCGGGGGTTAGTGCCGCGAAAGAGTCCCCTCCAGCTGCACTCGCTTCCGTACCTGTAGCTGTGCCCGCTGTGCCTGCACCCCCACTCCGCAAGGCCAAGACCAAAGAGGGCAAAGGTGAGGAACAAGTTAAAGGAATGCTGATGGAGGGAGCATGTATAATGTTATTGTTGGGTATTCGTTGTAGAATAAGGGAATAATTGAACTCCATCGCCCTCTGCAGGCCCCAATGCTCGCAGGAGGTCCAAGCCCAACCCTAAGGCTGCCCCCAAGCCCAAAGCCAAGAAGGTGGCTCCGCTCAAGATCAAACTGGGAGGCTTCAGCAGCAAGAGGAAGAGATCCTCGGTAAGAAAACTAACTTGTCTGAGAATCAACTGATATGCAGTAAGCCTTGCCATACTTCTGTCCCACAATTCTATCATTGTATCTTTGTCTCTGTTTCTCTCCCTGTGTTGTTGTCAGAGTGAGGAGGATGAGCTTGACGTGGAGAGTGACTTTGACGACGGGACCTTTGAAGTGTCGGACGGCTCCAACAGCCACAGCAGCCGCTCCAAGAAGAAGGCCAAGACTGCCAAGAAGAAGAAGAAAGGTTGGCATGGAAACGCAACTGTCATCTCTTGACCTCTCATTCTATGTGATGGAGGTGTCTACATGCTATAGCCTGGGGCTATAGCATGTAGACTAGTGGTCAGTCACATACCTTAGATCAGGAGAGCTATAGTGGGTTCAGGCTTTTCTTCCATTCCAGCACTAACTAACTAATTTTGTTGTTGATGATCATGTGATTAGAGGAATCAGAGGATTAGAGGAACCAAGGACCTGGCTCTCAGCCAATCATTTGATAATATTAAATGTTTTTGACAGGACCATCATCATGTACCATCCCCCTCCCTCCTAACTCCTCCCCCTCCCTAACTCCTCCTCTTCCCATCCCAGTTGAGGAGGATGGTGACGGCTATGAGACAGACCACCAGGACTACTGTGAGGTGTGCCAGCAGGGAGGGGAGATCATCCTGTGTGACACCTGTCCCAGGGCCTACCACATGGTCTGTCTTGACCCCGACATGGAGAAGGCCCCCGAGGGCAAGTGGAGCTGCCCCCACTGTGTAAGTACACAATGTACCCAGTCTGAAGTTGGCCCATAGTCCAACCCATGGTTAGGTAGAGTTTACACCATATTGCTTGTATACACTGTATGTATTTTCTCTTTAATGACTAAAGATTGGTGTGATATCCTATTTCTGATATTGACCTTTTCCTATCCTGGTCCTTCTCTCTTTCACTCCTCCTATCTTTCACTCTTCTTCCCTTTGTCCTTCATCACCCCCCCTTTCTCCCCTACTCTCACCTCCCCTCTCTGGTTCTGCCCCCTTTCACCCACTCTCGCTTCCCCTCCATCATTCCACTCCCCTCTCTTCCCATTTCCTCTAAACACCTCCCCACCTCTTCCTTCCCTCTCCCTCCTCACTCCCCTTCCTGCACTCTCACTACCCCCTCCGCCACACCCCTCCCACATTCTTGTACCCCCTCCCCCTCCTGCTCTCTCCTCCCACTCTCTTGTTGTTCCTCCCTCCCTGCAGGAGAAGGAGGGGATCCAGTGGGAGGCCAGAGAGGAGCTGTCTGAGGGAGAGGGGGAGGATGAGGAGGTGGGGAGGGATGAGGGATGGGTAGAGGAGGAGGATGACCATCACATAGAGTTCTGCAGGGTGTGTAAGGATGGAGGAGAGCTGCTGTGCTGTGACACCTGTACCTCCTCCTACCACATCCACTGTCTCAACCCCCCCCTCCCCGAGATACCCAACGGGGAATGGATCTGCCCACGCTGCATGGTGAGCCCTGCCACCCTGTGTATGTCTGTGTGTGAGAGAGAGAGAATGAATCTGAACTTATGGGTGTTGGATGTACATTATTATTAAGGGGAACATGTTCTATTATACTTGTGTTGGTGGCTTCATATGGAATTCTTGATTTGAGTTGAGTCAGCTATACAGCTGCCATTTCACTCTCATTTCCGATCTCTCCTCGTATACGCTGGCGTTGTTTTTTAAATTTATAATGACGAAAGATTGCAGATAGAAATGCAATATGTAGTGTTGACATGATTGACAAAGTAGGTATTTTTTACACAAGATATTTATTTGTGAATGTATACAGTGGGGCAAAAAAGTATTTAGTCAGCCACCAATTGTGCAAGTTCTCCCACTTAAAAAGATGAGAGAGGCCTGTAATTTTCATCATAGGTACACTTCAACTATGCAGACAAAATGAGAAAAAAAATCCAGAAAATCACATTGTTGGATTTTTAATGAATTTATTTGCAAATTATGGTGGAAAATAAGTATTTGGTCACCTACAAACAAGCAATTTCTGGCTCTCACAGACCTGTAACTTCTTCTTTAAGAGGCTCCTCTGTCCTCCATTCGTTACCTGTATTAATGGCACCTGTTTGAACTTGTTATCAGTATAAAATACACCTGTCCACAACCTCAAACAGTCACACTCCAAACTCCACTATGGCCAAGACCAAAGAGCTGTCAAAGGACACCAGAAACAAAATTGTAGACCTGCACCAGGCTGGGAAGACTGAATCTGCAATAGGTAAGCAGCTTTGTTTGAAGAAATCAACTGTGGGAGCAATTATTAGGAAATAAAAGACATACAAGACCACTGATAATCTCCCTCGATCTGGGGCTCCACACAAGATCTCACCCCATGGGGTCAAAATGATTGCAAGAACGGTGAACAAAAATCCCAGAACCACACGGGGGGACCTAGTGAATGACCTGCAGAGAGCTGGGACCAAAGTAACAAAGCCTACCATCAGTAACACACTACGCCGCCAGGGACTCAAATCCTGCCGTGCCAGACGTGTCCCCCTGCTTAAGCCAGTACATGTCCAGGCCCGTCTGAAGTTTGCTAGAGAGCATTTGGATGATCCAGAAGAAGATTGGGAGAATGTCATATGGTCAGATGAAACCAAAATATAACTTTTTGGTAAAAACTCAACTCGTCGTGTTTGGAGGACAAAGAATGCTGAGTTGTATCCAAAGAACACCATACCTACTGTGAAGCATGGGGATGGAAACATCATGCTTTGGGGCTGTTTTTCTGCAAAGGGACCAGGACGACTGATCCGTGTAAAGGAAAGAATGAATGGGGCCATGTATCGTGAGATTTTGATTGAAAACCTCCTTCCATCAGCAAGGGCATTGAAGATGAAACGTGGCTGGGTCTTTCAGCATGACAATGATCCCAAACACACCGCCCGGGCAACGAAGGAGTGGCTTCGTAAGAAGCATTTCAAGGTCCTGGAGTGGCCTAGCCAGTCTCCAGATCTCAACCCAACAGAAAATCTTTGGAGGGAGTTGAAAGTCCGTGTTGCCCAGCAACAGCCCCAAAACATCACTGCTCTAGAGGAATGGGCCAAAATACCAGCAACAGTGTGTGAAAACCTTGTGAAGACTTACAGAAAACGTTTGACCTCTGTCATTGCCAACAAAGGGTATATAACAAAGTATTGAGATAAAGTTTTGTTATTGACCAAATACTTATTTTCCACCATAATTTGCAAATAAATTCATAAAAAATCCTACAATGTGATTTTCTGGATTTTTTTTCTCATTTTGTCTGTCATAGTTGAATTGTACCTATGATGAAAATTACAGGCCTCTCTCATCTTTTTAAGTGGGAGAACTTGCACAATTGGTGGCTGACTAAATACTTTTTTTGCCCCACTGTATCTGATTGTTCCTGAATTTCCCTTAGTGCCCGGGCATGAAAGGTAAAGTCCAGAAGGTTCTGACCTGGAAGTGGGGTGAACCTCCTTCCCCTACACCTGTGCCCCGCCCCCTGGACCTCCCAGCCGAGGCCCCAGACCCTGTCCCATTGGCCGGCCGACCAGAGAGGCAGTTCTTTGTCAAATGGTGCAACATGTCTTACTGGCACTGCTCCTGGGTTCAAGAGCTACAGGTAACACGCACAACCAGCAATATGCCACTGTAATATGCAGGATCATTTAGGGCTGTGGTGGCCATTACATTTTGTCAGACTGTTATTGTCATGCAAAAGTCTGCCGGTCTCTTGGTAATTGACCGTAAATTAATATAAACACATTAGGGGACAGAATGCGGTCGGACTATTACATAATTGGTATATATATTACTGTTACAGAATTTCCACATGGGCGAGGATATTGGAAATTTTATCAAAGCCTACTGGATGATTAACTAGGACAGAAGAATTCATAACTGACTTTTTTCAACATAACATAGGTACATCAGATGCCCTTATTGTATGGGACACTTTTAAATGTGCCTTTAGAGGCCATGCAATTTAGTACTCATCGATAAAACAAAAGCAATTTAGGTCAAAAGAGTACATATTAACAAAGGAAATTGAAGGACTAACAGTACAGATAGATAGCAATAAAAACTGTAACATAAAGGCTCAGAATAAGTTAGAGGAAAAACAAAAATAAATGGAGGAACTTATTCTAGAAAGATCCAGTGTAATATATTATAAAAATAAAGCAAACTGGATGGAATATGGGGAAAAATGCACCAAATTATTTTTAGTTTGTTTTTAATTTTTTTTGTTTTGAAAAATGTGTTACAAATGATGGAGTCACTCATGATTCACCGAAATCATGAGCTGGTGCACGACATCTAAGGAAGTCTCGAGCAATTGCTCGTTTCAGGTAGAGGTAGAGCATCTCATGATAAGCTGTAGACCACACTACCTACCGAGAGAGTTTTCATCTGTATTCTTCGTAGCTGTTTACATACCACCCCAGTCAGAGGCTGGCACTAAGACAGCATTGAATGAGCTGTATTCCGCCATAAGTAAACAAGAAAACGCTCACCCAGAGGCGGCGCTCCTAGTAGTCGGGGACTTTAATGCAGGGAAACTTAAATCCGTTTTTACCAAATTTCTATCAGCATGTTAAATGTGCAACCAGAGGAAAAATAACTCTGGAACACCTATACTCCACACACAGAGCCACATACAAGGCTCTCCCTTGCCCTCCATTTGGCAAATCTGACCATAATTCTATTCTCCTGATTCCTGCTTACAAGCAAAAATTAAAGCAGGAAGCACCAGTGACTGGATCAATAAAAAAGTGGTCAGATGAAGCAGATGCTAAGCTACAGGACTGTTTTGCTAGCACAGACTGGAATATGTTCCGGGATTCCTCCGATGGCATTGAGGAGTGTCTTTGGCTTCATCAATAAGTGTATCGATGATGTTGTCCCCACAGTGATTGTACGTACATACTCCAACCAGAAGCCATGGATTATAGGCAGCATCCGCACTGAGCTAAAGGCTAGAGCTGCCGCTTTCAAGGAGCTTATGAAGCTTATAAGAAATCCCACTATGCCCTCTGACGAACCATCAAACAGGCAAAGCATCAATACAGGACTAAGATCAAGTCGTACTACACCGGCTCTGAAGCTCGTCGGATGTGGCAGGGCCTGCAAACCATTACAGACTACAAAGGGAAGCACAGCCGAGAGCTGCCAAGTGACACGAGCCTACCAGACGAGCTAAAGTACTTCTATGCTCACTTCGAGGCAAATAACACTGAAACATGCATGAGAGCACCAGCTGTTCCGGAAGACTTGTGCGATCACCCTCTCCGCAGCCGATGTGAGTAAGACCTTTAAAAAGGTCAACATTCACAAGGCCGCAGGGCCATACGGATTACCAGGACGTGTACTGCGAGCATGCGCTGACCAACTGGCAAGTGTCTTCGCTGACATTTTCAACCTCTCCCTATCCGTGTTTGTAATACCAACATGTTTTAAGCAGATCACCATAGTGCCTGTTCCCAAGAACACTAAGGTAACCTGCCTAAATGACTACCAACCCGTAGCACTCACCTCTGTAGCCATTTAAGTGCTTTGAAATGCTGGTCATGGCTCACATCAACACCATCATCCCAGAAACTCTAGACCCACTCCAATTTGCATACCGCCCCAACAGCTCCACAGATGATGCAGTCTCTATTGCACTCCACACTGCCCGTTCCCACCTGGACAAAAGGTACACCTATGCGAGAATGCTATTCATTGACTACAGCTCAGCGTTCAACACCAAAGTACCCTCAAAGCTCATCAATAAGCTAAACCTACAAACCTATTCCCCCTCAGGAGACTGAAAAGATTTGGCATGGGTCCTCAGATCCTCAAAAGGTTCTACAGCTGCACCATCGAGAGCATCCTGACTGGTTGCATCACTGCCTGGTATGGCAACTGCTCAGCCTCCGACCGCAAGGCACTACAGAGGGTAGTGCGAACGTCCCAGTATATCACTGGGGCCAAGCTTCCTGCCATCCGGGACCTCTATACCAGACGGTGTCAGAGGAAGGCCCTAAAAATTGCCAAAGACCCCAGCCACTCCAGTCATAGACTGTTCTCTTTGCTCTCTGCTACCGACTGTTCTCTCTGCTACCCCTGCCCCTCTTTACACCACTGCTACTCTCTGTTGTTATCTATGCGTAGTCACTTTAATAACTCTACCTACATGTGCATACTACCTCAACTAACCGGTACCCCCGCACATTGAGTCTGTATCGGTACCCCTCTGTATATAGTCTCACTATTGTTATTTTACTGCTGCTCTTTAATTACGTATTACTTTTATCTCTTATTCTTATCTGTATTTTTTTTAAACTGCATTGTTGGTTAGGGGCTCGTAAGTAAGCATTTCACTGTAAGGTTGTATTCGGCGCACGTGACTAATACAATTTGATTTGATTTGAACTATATTTTGAAAGAGGAGTAATGTACTTTAAGAATATGTTTTCGTTTGTCTCCTCCATCTCCACTAACCGAAGCTAATTGTATGGATTTTTAGATTTTTAATAATCTAAATTAACATCTGTACAGAAAGACTCATGTGAAGGCCAAATTACAGAGGAGGAACTTCTTGATGCAATTAAAGCCTTTAAGTCCGTGAAAACTCCAGGGCTGGATGTTACACCAGTGGAAGTATACCAAACTTTTTTTGATATACTCAGAGGACCATTAGTTGCATGTTTTAACCACTCCTATATAAATGGTAGATTATCGGACACGCAACAAGAAGGTCTGATATCATAATTACTGAAACAGGATCCAAGTGGTATATATAAAGATCCAGTCCATTTAAAAAATGTAATTGAAGGCCTCTTACACTTCAGTGTTGTGATGCAAAAATTCTAGCTAAATGCCTGGTGCATAGAATTAAAAAGGTTTTGTCAGATGTTATTCATCCTAATCAGACAGTTTTTTTTACATGGACGATGCATTGGAGATAATATAAGACAAGTACTGGAAACAATAGAATACTATGAAATATCTGTGAAACAAGGCTTGGATTTCATCGCTGACTTTGAAAAGGCTTTTGATTAACAACGACTGCAGTTTATATATAGATGCCTGGAATATTTCAATTTTGGAGAATCTCTTGTAAAATATGTTAAAGTTATGTATCGTAACCCTAGGTGTAAAATAGTAAATAATGGCTACATCTCAGAAGGTTTTAAACTGTCAAGAGGAGTAAAACAAGGTTGTCCTCTCAAGGGGTGAGTGTAGCTGGTGCATGGAAGTCAGGCGCAGGAGAGCAGAGATGAGTGGAAAAAGCACTTTACTAAGGCAATCATTTGCACAGAACGCATCCGCGTCACAAAACAAATGCCCAACGAACAAGAGAGGCATCACAAAGTACAAAAACCCAAGTACAAAGTACCGGCTGCCACAAAGCACAGGTAATAAAACAAAACCCAGTGCAAACCAACCGGAAGCGTGCCAACCTTGACAATAAACAATTTCACACGCAGACATGGGGGGAACAGAGGGTTAAATACATGACAAGTAATGAGGGAAATGTAAACCAGGTGTGTGGGAAAACAAGACAAAACAAATGGACATTTTTATTTATTTTATTTAACCTTTATTTAACCAGGAAGGGCAAATTGAGATTAAAATATATTTTTCAAGAGCGCCCTGGCCAAGATCGGCAGCACCAAGTCATTATAAAAAAATTATAGACAGACAACATGAAAAACTACAAGTAATCTAGTAAAAACCATTGAATTCACAAGAGTATAAAACAGCAATTAAAAACATTGACAGGTCAGGGAATCAGCCTCAAAATCCTTTATCAGTGATTTAAAAACACCAATAGGGACAAGTTCTTCCAGTTTTAAAGTATTTTGTAAGGTGTTCCAAGACGATGGCGCAGAGTACATAAAAGCCCTTTTTACCAACTTCAGTTTGGACATTTGGAACAGTTAGCAGGATAAAGTCCAGCGAACGAAGAGAGTACCCACCACATTTCTGAACAATAAAAATGCACAAATAAAAATGTAGTAAACCCAAAATGGCTTTGTAAATAAAAGTATACCAGTGACTGAGCCTACGAGTGACTAGAGAAGGCCAGCCAACCCTGGTATATAAAGTGCAGTGGTGTGTAAGGGTTTTGCAGTTTAAAATACGTCTCAATGCTCCATGGTAAAGGGTGTCAGTTGATCTCAAACACTGAGCAGAAGCATTCATATATAAAATATCCCCATAGTCTAGTAAAGGCAGAAATGTAGCTGATACTAGCCTCCTTCTGGCTTCAAAAGAAAAACAGGCCTTATTCCTAAAATAAAATCCCAATTTCAGCTTCAACTTTTTGTAAGTTGTTGAATATGCAATTTAAAAGAGAGGCCGTCATCAATTAAAATTCCAAGATATTTATACAAGGTTACAACCTCAATCTCCTTGCCCTGACAGGTAGTAATAGGTGAAAGGTTCAGAGGTCTATTTCTTCCTTTAGAAAACACCATTAGTTTAGTTTTGTCAGTATTGAGGATAAGCTTCAATTGACACAAGGTATGTTGAACAGTATAAAAAGCAGTTTGCATGTTCTGGAAAGCTTTTGTAAGAGACGAGGCACAACAGTAAATAACAGTATCATCAGCATAAAAATGAAGTTATGCATTTTGGACATTTTGTTTAAATCATTTATATAAATAGTGAATAAGAGAGGACCAAGTACAGAGCCTTGGGGCACACCATTCAAGACAGACAATTGAACAGACATAAGCCCATCAAATTGAGTGCATTGAGTTCTATCAGACAGATAGTTAGCAAACCATGCAACTGCATGCTCCGAAAGACTTACACTCAACAATCTTTGCCTTAGTATAGCATGATCAACTGTATCAAAAGCCTTAGAGAGATCAATAAAAAGTGAGACACAGTGCTGTTTTTTGTCAATGGCTTCAGTGATATCATTTAAAACCTTCATGGCTGCTGTAAATGTGCTATGCTTCTTCCTGAAGCCCGATTGGTACATTGATCAAATAGAGTTAGTAAATAAAAACTCTTTTAGCTGTTCACTTACAAGGGTTTCAAGTATTTTCACCAGGGGCGACAGCTTTGAGATTGCCCTATAATTATTTAAAAGAGTTGGATCTCCGCCTTTTAAAAGTGGTTGGACAAATGCTGATTTCCAGATCTTTGGAATTTCATTACATTCCAGGGTTAGATTGAACAGATATGTAAGTGGTTCAGCTATGAAATCAGCTGCCAGATTTAAAAAGCAGGGATCCAAAAGATCAGGATCTGCAGGCTTTGTCTGATCTATGGACTTCAGGACTTTATGTACCACCTGCACTGAGAATGGCAAAAAGCTAAAAGTTTGACCAGCTCTCACTGGTTCATCCACACAGGGTTGTACAGAGACGGAGGACACTGAATCAAACAGCCTACCAGATGATACAAAGTGCTCATTGAAACAATTCAGCATTTCAGTTGTCATATACAGCAACAGAGTCCTTCAATACACATGACGGTAATTCATTAACATTACTGTTACCAGACATAGACTTAATAGCCTTCCAAAACTTTCTAGGGTCATTCAGGTTATCAGTGGTAACAGACATAAAATATTCAGACTTGTCCTTCCTGAGAAGAAAAGAACACTTGTTTCGTAACTGCCTAAAAATAAGCCAGTCAGCATCAGAACATGATTTCCTTGCTTTAGCCCAGGCTAGATTACGGTCGTGAATAATACAAGACAGCTCAGAAGAAAACCATGGATTATCCCGCCCTTTAACCCTGAACCTGCGGAATGGGTTTGTTTGTTTACTATTTGGGAAAAACCACCATGAAAGAATTTCCAGGCAGTTTCCACATCAGGGATAAGCTCAATCTTGCTCCAGTCAAAATAAAACAAATCATGAAAGAAAGCCTGCTCATTAAAACACTTCAAATTTCTCTTACGAATAAAAAGTGGTTTGTCTTTGGAACCTTAGTATTTCTAACAGCAACAACAGCACAATGGTCACTTAAATCCTTACAAAAAACACCAACCGCAGAATATTTATGTGGAACATTTGTCAATATCAAATAAATCAGGGTAGATTTATCTGGGCATTTAAGATTTGGGTGAGTTAATCAACTGGGTAAGATTCATAGAATTACAAAACATTTTTAAATCATCAGACACCGGCTTTAACCAACACCAGTTGAGATCACCTATCAAGATCATTTCACTGTAAAGAAGCTTAGACATAAGGTGCGTCAAAGAAGAAAATGCATCACCGAGAGCAGAGGGGGGTCTATAACAGCCAATCACAGTTATAGAGAGACCCTTTGAAACCTCAATATTCAAAGCAAGAAATTCCAACTGTTTACAAATAGTTTCAGACTTTGCCACACTTAAAGGGAATTTAGATTTTACATATATAGCCATAGCCACACCCCCACCTTTCTTAACCCGATCAGTGCGATAAACATTGTAACCACTTATACAAATATCCTTATCAAAAACAGACTTGCTGAGCCAGGGTTCAGAAAACACAATTACATCAGCATCAGTTGATTTAGCCCAAATCCTAACCCCATCCATGTTTGACAACAGGCTGCGTACATTTAAATGAAAAATACCAAAACCAGATCTTGATTTAAAATCAGAGGGGGTTTGGAGACATTGCATATCAGGGCCAGGGTTAGGTTGCCCGTTACCTGATATCAACAAAAGAAGAATAACTAGGCACCTCTGTTTAAAAACCTTGCACGGCTTCTATTTTTTAAGAGACCTACTGCAAGCGAATTCTTCAAGTGAGTTTCCAGACAATATAAAACAGTCATTTAAAACCATTAGACTTTGGTAGTGACACATTCGTACTGTTCACATCATGCCACAAATACATCGGCACACCCAGCGACAATGTTTGTTTTCTCCAGAGTTCAGTAAAGTCAATACCACGAAAACTGTCATTTTCTCGGACAATGTTTTAAATTTTTAATTAGAGGCCAACGAAGGTAAGGGGAGAGAGAGACAGCGTGTATGTATGAGTCTGAATGTGAGTGTTTGCGCGTGTAAGTAGATTGGGTGTTGAGGTCGATAGAGAGAACGTTGAGATTGTTGAGCTGCCACTGACAGCCAGGCGAAGAACAAAAAGGAGCAGCTTGGACAAGACACTCCGCAGACGAAGGAGGAACTCAGGCCAGACAGGCGAATGGCAAACAGGAGCAGCTTGGACAAGACACTCCACAGACAAAGGAGGAACTCAGGCCAGCCAGAGATAGGATTACTTTGGTAAACTTCAAGTAATGAAGTGCCGAGTTGAGGAGGACCCGTGATCTTTACACCAGCAAAAATAAAATAGTTTGCACTACACAACAACGAAGTTACGCAACCATAAATAAATAGGTTATTAGTAGGTTAAAATGTACTGGAGGCTCGGCAATGGCTAGAAGACCGGTGACGTCGAACACCGCCCGAACAAGGAGAGGAACCGACTTCGGAGGAAGTCCACTATCGGCATATCTATTTATTATTGCCATAGAAAAGTTAGCTGTTAAAATTAGATCCAACAGTAATATTAAGGGATTAGAAATCCGTGGCTTAAAAACAAAGGTGTCATTGTACGCTGATGATTCATGTTTTCTTTTACATCCACAATTAGAATCTCTCCACAGCCTCATAAAGGATCTAGATACTTTTCCTAACCTCTCTGGATTAAACCAAATTATGATAATAATTTACATATTGGATCACAAAAAAATTTAACTTTTACATTACCGTGTAGTTTACCAATAAAGTGGTCTGATAGGGGTGTGGACATACTCGGTATACATATCCCGAAAGAAAGAAATGATCTCTCTCCAATACATTTTTATTGAAAGTTAGCAAAAATAGATATGAGATTGCTACCATGGAAAGGAAAATACCTGTCTATTTGTGGAAAAATCACCCTGATTAACTTTTTAGTCATATCATATTTACCTATTTGCTTATGGTTTTGCCTACACCTAGTGACCTGCTTTTTAAATTATATGAAAAAAAAATATTACATTTTATTTGGAATTGCAAGCCAGACAAAATTCAAATTGATTATTGATATAATGAATTTGAGTTCAGAGGTCAGAAATGATTAAATATTAAAGCATTAGACCTCTCACTAAAGGCATCAGTCATACAAAAGTTATATTAAAATCCGAAATGGTTCTCTAGTAAATTAGTAAGAATGTCTCACCCAATGTTCAAGAATGGCCTTTTTTCCCTTTATTCAGATTACAACTGCTTACTTTCGGTTATTTGAAAACGAAATCATCTCCAAAATATTTTTATTTTTTAAACAAGCCTTAGAAAGTTGGTTGCAATTTCAGTTTAATCCACCTGAAAAGACAGAACAAATAATACGACAAATATTGTGGGTGAACTCAAATATACTAATTGATTAAAAAAACTTTTTTTTATAATCTTTGTAAATTATATCATAAATAGGACTGGTGGAGTTGTTACACATGCAGCTAACACAGACAACATGCTTAGCACTTTGAAGATGTAAAATATTTTTTATTGTGAAACAAACATAAGACAAAAAAACAGAAAACTTGAGCATGCATAACTATTCACCCCCCTAAAGTCAATACTTTGTAGAGCCACCTTTTGCAGCAATTATAGCTGCAAGTCTCTTGGGGTATGTCTCTATAAGCTTGGCACATCTAGCCACTGGGATCTTTGCCCATTCTTCAAGGTAAAACTGCTCCAGCTCCTTCAAGTTGGATGGGTTCCGCTGGTGTAGAGCAATCTTTAAGTCATACCACAGATTCTCAGTTGGATGGAGGTCTGGGCTTTGATTAGAGCATTACAAGAAATGTAAATGTTTCCCCTTAAACCACTCAAGTGTTGTTTTAGCAGTATGCTTCGGCTCATTGTCCTTCTGGAAGGTCCTGCTCCGTCGCAGTCTCAAATCTCTGGAAGACTAAAACAGGTTTCACTCAAGAATTTCCCTGTATTTAGCACCATCCATTTTTCAACTCTTACCAGTTTCCCAGTCCCTGCCAATGAAAAACATCCCCACAGAATGATGCTGCCACCACCATGCTTCACTGTGGGGATGGTGTTCTCGGGGTGATGAGAGGTGTTGGGTTTGCGCCAGACATAGTGTTTTCCTTGAATGCCAAAAAGCTACATACAGTGCCTTGCGAAAGTATTTGGCCCCCTTGAACTTTGCGACCTTTTGCCACATTTCAGGCTTCAAACATAAAGATATAAAACTGTATTTTTTTGTGAAGAATCAACAACAAGTGGGACACAATCATGAAGTGGAACGACATTTATTGGATATTTCAAACTTTTTTAACAAATCAAAAACTGAAAAATTGGGCGTGCAAAATTATTCAGCCCCCATAAGTTAATACTTTGTAGCGCCACCTTTTGCTGCGATTACAGCTGTAAGTCGCTTGGGGTATGTCTCTATCAGTTTTGCACATCGAGAGACTGAATTTTTTTCCCATTCCTCCTTGCAAAACAGCTCGAGCTCAGTGAGGTTGGATGGAGAGCATTTGTGAACAGCAGTTTTCAGTTCTTTCCACAGATTCTCGATTGGATTCAGGTCTGGACTTTGACTTGGCCATTCTAACACCTGGATATGTTTATTTTTGAACCATTCCATTGTAGATTTTGCTTTATGTTTTGGATCATTGTCTTGTTGGAAGACAAATCTCCGTCCCAGTCTCAGGTCTTTTGCAGACTCCATCAGGTTTTCTTCCAGAATGGTCCTGTATTTGGCTCCATCCATCTTCCCATCAATTTTAACCATCTTCCCTGTCCCTGCTGAAGAAAAGCAGGCCCAAACCATGATGCTGCCACCACCATGTTTGACAGTGGGGATGGTGTGTTCAGCTGTGCTGCTTTTACGCCAAACATAACGTCTTGCATTGTTGCCAAAAAGTTCAATTTTGGTTTCATCTGACCAGAGCACCTTCTTCCACATGTTTGGTGTGTCTCCCAGGTGGCTTGTGGCAAACTTTAAACTACACTTTTTATGGATATCTTTAAGAAATGGCTTTCTTCTTGCCACTCTTCCATAAAGGCCAGATTTGTGCAATATATGACTGATTGTTGTCCTATGGACAGAGTCTCCCACCTCAGCTGTAGATCTCTGCAGTTCATCCAGAGTGATCATGGGCCTCTTGGCTGCATCTCTGATCAGTCTTCTCCTTGTATGAGCTGAAAGTTTAGAGGGACGGCCAGGTCTTGGTAGATTTGCAGTGGTCTGATACTCCTTCCATTTCAATATTATCGCTTGCACAGTGCTCCTTAGGATGTTTAAAGCTTGGGAAATCTTTTTGTATCCAAATCCGGCTTTAAACTTCTTCACAACAGTATCTCGGACCTGCCTGGTGTGTTCCTTGTTCTTCATGATGCTCTCTGCGCTTTTAACGGACCTCTGAGACTATCACAGTGCAGGTGCATTTATACGGAGACTTGATTACACACAGGTGGATTGTATTTATCATCATTAGTCATTTAGGTCAACATTGGATCATTCAGAGATCCTCACTGAACTTCTGGAGAGAGTTTGCTGCACTGAAAGTAAAGGGGCTGAATAATTTTGCACGCCCAATTTTTCAGGTTTTGATTTGTTAAAAAAGTTTGAAATATCCAATAAATGTCGTTCCACTTCATGATTGTGTCCCACTTGTTGTTGATTCTTCACAAAAAAATACAGTTTTATATCTTTATGTTTGAAGCCTGAAATGTGGCAAAAGGTCGTAAAGTTCAAGGGGGCCGAATACTTTCGCAAGGCACTGTACATATGAGATGAGTAATGTAAGATATGTTAACATTATTAAAGTGGCATTGTTTAAATTGACTAGTGATCCATTTATTAAAGTGGCCCGTGATTTGAGTCTCTATGTACGCAGCAGCCTCTCTGAGTTAGTGATTGCTGTTTAGCAGTCTGATGGCCTTGAGATAGAAGCTGTTTTTCAGTCTCTCGGTCCCAGCATTGATGCACCTGTACTGACCTCGCCTTCTGGATGGTAGCGGGGTGAACAGGCAATAGCTCGGATGGTTGTTGTCCTTGATGATCTTTTTGGCCTTCCTGTGACTTTGGGTGTTGTAGGTGTCTTGGAGTGCATGTAGTTTGCCCCCGGTGATGCGTTGAGCAGACTTCATCACCCTCTGGAGAGCCTTACGGTTGTAGGCGGTGCAGTTGCCGTACCAAGCGGTGATACGGACCGACAGGATGCTCTCGATTGTGCATCTGTAAAAGTTTGTGAGGGTTTTAGGTGACAAGACAAATTTCTTCAGCCTCCTGAGGTTGAAGTGACTCAGGGAGTACAGGAGGGGGCTGAGCATGCACCCTTGTGGGGCCCCAGTGTTGAGGGTCAGCGAAGTGGAGATGTTGTTTCCTACCTTCACCACCTGGGGGCGGCCAATCAGAGAGTCCAGGACCCAATTGCACAGGTCGGGGTTGGGACCCAGGGCCTGGTGTTGAATGCTGAGCTATAGTCAATGAACAGCATTCTTACATAGGTATTTCTCTTGTCCAGATGGGATAGGGCAGTGTGCAGTGTGATGGCGGTTGCATCGTCTGTGGACCTGTTGGGGCAGTATGCAAAATGAAATGGGTCTAGGGTGGCAGGTAAGGTGGAGGTGATATGATCCTTGACTAGTCTCTCAAAGCACATAGTCATTCAGTTAAGTTGTCTTTGCCTTCTTGGGTACAGGAACAATGGTGGCCATCTTGAAGCATGTGGGGACAGCAGACTGGGATAGGGAGAGATTGAATATGTCCGTAAACACACCAGCCAGCTGGTTTGCGCATGCTCTGAGGAGGCGGCTAGGGATGCCATCTGGGCCAGCAGCCTTGCGAGGGTTAACACTTTTAAATGTCTTACTAATGTCGGCCACGAATAAGGAGAGGGTGGCACTGTATTATCCTCAAAGCGGGCAAAGAAGGTGTTTAGTTTGTCTGGAAGCGAGATGTCGGTGTTCGTGACGTGTCTGGTTTTCTTTTTGTAGCCCGTGATTTCCTGTAGACCCTGCCACATACGTCTCATGTCTGAGCCATTGAATTGCAACTTCACTTTGTCCCTATACCGACATTTCGCTTGTTTGATTGCCTTGCAGAGGGAACAACTACACTGTTTGTATTCGGCCATATTCTCAGTCCTCTTTCCATGGTTAAATGCGGTGGTTCGCTCTTAAAGTTTTGCGCGAATGCCGCCATCCATCCACGGTTCTGGTTAGGGTAGGTTTTAATAGTCACAGTGGGTACAACCTCTCCAATGCACTTCCTCATAAACTCACTCACAGAGTCAGTATATATATCGATGTTAATCTTTGAGTCTGCCCGGATCATTTCCCAGTCCGAGTGATCAAAATAATCTTGAAGCGTGGATTCCGATTGGTCAGACCAGTGTTGAATGGCTTTAGTTACGGGTACATCCTGTTTGAGTTTCTGCCTATAAGACGGTCGGAACAAGATGAAGTCGTGGTCGGATTTGCCCGAAGGGAGGGCGAGGAGGGCCTTGTATGCATCGCGGAAGTTAGAGTAGCAGTGATCGAGTGTATTGCCCGCGCAAGTGCTCCAATCAATATGCTGATATAATTTAGGTAGCCTTGTTCTCAAATTTGCTTTGTTAAAAACTCCAGATACAATAAATGCAGCCTCGGGATATATGGTTTCCAGTTTACATAGAGTCCAGTAAAGTTCCGGCGTGGTGTCTGCTTGAGGGGGTATATACACAGCTGTGATGATAACTGACGAGAATTCTCTTGGGAGATATTATGGCCGGCATTTGATTCTAAGGAATTCTAGGTTGGTGAGCAGAAGGACTTGAGTTCCTGTATGTTATTATGATTACACCATGAGTCGTTAATCCTGAAGCATACACCCCCGCCCTTCTTCTTCCCAGAGAGGTGTATATCTCTGTCGGCGCGACGCATGAAGAAGCCCGGTGGCTGAACCAGCTCCGACAACGTATCCCGAGATAGCCATGTTTCCGTGAAACAGAGAATGATACAATCTCTGATGTCTCTCTGGAAGGCAACCATTGCTTTAATTTCGTCTACCTTGTTGTCAAGAGACTGGACATTGGCAAGTAGTATACTCGGAAGCAGTGGGTGGTGTGCACGCCTACGGAGCCTGACCAGGGGGCCGCTCCGTCTGCCTCTTCTGCGTCGACGTTGTTTTTGGTCGGCGTCTAGGATTAGATCTACTGTCCTGGGTGGTGGTCCGAACAGAGGATCCACTTCGGGAAAGTCATATTCCTGGTCGTAATGATGGTAAGTTAGCGTCGCTCTTATATCTAATAGTTCTTCCCAACTGTATGTAATAACACTTAAGATTTTTCTGGGCTAACAATGTAAGAAATAATACATAAAAAACTAGATACTGCATAGTTTCCTAAGGACTCGAAACGAGGCAACCATCTCTGTCAGCACCATCTTCATGAAACGATACAAAATAACAAACATGAGAAGCGTACTGAACATGAGAGAAAACAATACCACCTAATGACTGATGACAACTGAGGGCTAAATAAAGGGGGCGAAATCTAGGGGAAAATGATGGCCACGTGTGTGTAATGATGAGGAACAGGTGTGCGTAATATAGTAGCCAGTACCGGTGGTTAGTAGAACGGTGATGTCGCGCGCTGGAGGGAGGGAGCTGAAGTAGGTGTGACAATATGTTTATAAGTGCCGTGCCATTATTTTATTTTACATGATTTTATAGTAAGAAGGATATAATTGAAATTAGCTGAATAAAATAGAAAGGAGATTTTTCCCATTTATGGAGCATATGAAGTGGCTATGTTGAGCGAAAAAGTGATCACTTGAAACAATAACTCTCAAATATGCTAGATTTGAGAGTTATTTGGCAACTTTAGTTGTGAGTGATACAAACCATAGAATGTCTCAGAAATCAGGCTGCTTTGGTTTTATAGCGGAACGTGCTTAATATGAGCAGCTGAGACAGAAATATAAGAGTGTTGGGTCAGTAACCGAAAGGTTGCTGGATCAAATCCTGAGCTGACAAGGTAAAAATCTGTCGTTGGGCCCCTGAACAAGGCAGTTAACCCACTGTTCCCCAGTAGGCTGTCATTGTAAATAATAATTTGTTCTTAACTGACTTGCCTAGTTAAATAAAGGTTAAATAAAATATAGATTTTTAAAAATAATAATAATAATGCAGTCCACACTCAAAGGCAATTACTCACATTTGTTAGGCTAGAGCCATGAGTACCAGACATCTTAAATCAGTTTTGTTTTATGTTTTTCTGCCATGTGTAATATACGTTAGGCTATGTATTGTAAAGACACAACACATGTTTTTTTCTCTTGGGCCAGGGTAGCCTAGTGGTTAGAGCATTGGACTAGTAACCGGAAGGTTGCAAGTTCAAACCCCCGAGCTGACAAGGTACAAATCTGTCATTCTGCCCCTGAACAGGCAGTTAACCCATTGTTCCTAGGCCGTCATTGAAAATAAGAATTTGTTCTTAACTGACTTGCCCAGTTAAATAAGGTAAAATAAAAAAATGTCAATTTTTTCATGTTAGGCTTTGAAACAACATCCACAACAACCATGTTTTATACTGTTTCAACCTGCTGTTAAACTTGTTTCTTCAAATCATCACAGTGAGGTGTGTTTTAAAGGTATGATAGGCCTTCTGTTTTGATGATAAGTGTTTAATGTGATTTCCCATTGCATTTGCTTTGATGTCAGAGTGGTTAGAGGGACAATAGAGCCCTGAGTACCAGACCATTAGGACCTAATTGAGGGACAATAGGGCCCTGAGTACCAGGCCATTAGGAACTGATGGAGAGACAATAGAGCCCTGAGTACCAGGCTGTTAGGACCTGATGGAGGGACAATAGAGCACCGAGTACCAGGCCATTAGGAACTGATGGAGAGACAATAGAGCCCTGAGTATGAGGCCGTTAGGACCTGATGGAGGAACAATAGAGCCCTGAATACCCGGCCATAAGGACCTGATGGAGGGACAATAGAGCCCAGAGTACCAGGCCATTAGGAACTGATGGAGGGACAATAGAGCCCTGAGTACCAGACCATTAGGACCTGATGGTAGTTGGGTAGTAAGTTGGGTACTACCAAAGCATGTTCAGAGTGCATAAAAGGAGTACATGGAATTTTACTGCCGTCATGACTGCTGGTGTGGCGGTAATACGGCCACCGCAACAGCCCTAGGCTCAATGTCTTCATCCTTATGTACTAAATAGAGAGTAGACTCATCTTTTTACCCTCTTCACTCTTTTCCCTCCCTCCCTCCCTCCCTCCCTCCCTCCCCCCAGTTGGAGCTGAACTGCCAGGTGATGTTCCGTAACTACCAGAGGAAGACAGACATGGACGAGCCCCCGCTGGTGGACTTCGGAGGGGAGGGGGACGATGACAAGAGCACTAAGAGGAAGAACAAGGACCCCCTGTATGTTCACATGGAGGAGGAGTTCTACCGTTACGGAGTCAAGATGGAGTGGCTCATGATCCACCGCATCCTCAACCACAGGTAGCGCACACACAGGCACCTGAGATACACACGCTAACACACACACACCTGGGATACACACGCTAACACACACACACACCTGGGATACACACGCTAACACACACACACACCTGGGATACACACGCTAACACACACACACACCTGGGATACACACGCTAACACACACACACCTGGGATACACACGCTAACACACACACACACCTGGGATACACACGCTAACACACACACACACCTGAGATACACACACTAACACACACACACACCTGGGATACACACGCTAACACACACACCTGGGGTACACACGCTAACACACACACAACTAGGGTACACACGCTAATACACACACACCTGGGGTACACATGCTAACACACTCACAAACCTGGGGTACACACACTAACACACACACACCTGGGATACACACGCTAACACACACACACCTGGGATACACACGCTAACACACACACACACCTGGGATACACACGCTAACACACACACACACCTGGGATACACACGCTAACACACACACACACCTGGGATACACACGCTAACACACACACACCTGGGATACACACGCTAACACACACACACACCTGAGATACACACACTAACACACACACACCTGGGATACACACGCTAACACACACACCTGGGGTACACACGCTAACACACACACACCTGGGGTACACACGCTAATACACACACACCTGGGGTACACATGCTAACACACACACACACCTGGGGTACACACACTAACACACACACACCTGGGATACACACGCTAACACACACACACCTGGGATATACACGCTAACACACACACACACACCTGGGATACACACGCTAACACACACACACACCTGGGATATACACGCTAACACACACACACCTGGGATACACACGCTAACACACACACACACACCTGGGATACACACGCTAACACACACACACACCTGAGACACACACGCTAACACACACACACCTGGGATACACACGCTAACACACACACCTGGGGTACACACGCTAACACACACACAACTGGGGTACACAAGCTAATACACACACACGCACACACACCTGGGATACACACGCTAACACACACACACCTGGGATACACACGCTAACACACACACACACCTGGGGTACACACACTAACACACACACCTGGGATAAACACGCTAGCACACACACACACCTGGGATTCACACGCTAACACACACACCTGGGATAAACACGCTAGCACACACACACACACACCTGGGATTCACACGCTAACACACACACCTGGGATAAACACGCTAGCACACACACACACACACCTGGGATAAACACGCTAGCACAACACAGCATAGGTAACATACTACCTCCTAGAGGTAAACGCACACCTTCTTAGGCGAGGTGCTGGCTAGCGGAGTAGAAAACGTGAAAATAAAAGAGAGCCGCACACTCTAGGAGCTCAGATGCAAAAATGTAATTACCAACGTTTCGACAGCCAAGCTGTCTTCATCAGGGTATAATCACAAACACTGCGGGATGACTTGTTTATATAGTGTCAAAAGACACAGGTGTCTGTAATCATGGCCAAGAGTGGCCTAATATCATTGGTTAATTATCAAATATTAAAATGGCATACAAACAACAGCATACAAACAACAAATGGATAGCATACGATCATAAATGAATTTGTCTACACAAGCTTACAAACAATTACAATGTCACAAGAATGGCTTTAGATCAAAGTCTACGTTGAGACCGAAGGCAGCAAGGGTCTTTAAGTTAAAGATCCAGGCAGCCTCTCGTTTTAACAATAAATTATCAAGGTCACCCCCTCCCCCAGGGAGGGTGACATGTTCGATGCCAATATAACGCAGAGACAAATTGAGTGGTCTAACGCAGAGACGAAAACATACTACCTCCTAACACAGGCATGTCATAGTCAGTTCTGTAAAGGAAAAGGCTGTTTATTTGTTGTAAAAATGGCAATAATTTGTTTAACACCTCTGTATCCTATTAGTATCAATACAGATGTAAACCATAATATCATCATTCTCCTTCCTCTCTCCTCCTCTCTCCAGTGTGGATAAGAGGAACAACGTGCACTACTTGATCAAGTGGAGGGATCTGGCCTACGACCAGGCCTCCTGGGAGAGTGAGGAGATGGACATCCCAGAGTACGACCAATACAAGCAGACCTACTGGAACCACAGGTACACAGAAACACGCACGCACACACTCAACAATACATGCACAAAAAACTCAGATAACTATAGCAACCTATAGTAACCTATAGCAACCTATAGTAAGTAACCTGAAGCAATAATCTAATCCTCTTCACGTCTTCCATCTTTCTCTACCTACCCCCTCTTCCATCTCTCTCTCTCTCACTCTCTCTCTCTCTCTCTCTCTCTCTCTCAGAGAGTTGATGTTGGGAGATGAGGGCAGGCCTGGTAAGAAGCTGAAGAAGATAGCTAAAGTGAAGAAGAGTGAGAAACCCCCTGCTAACCCTGTGGTGGATGTAAGTACTGGTACTTCCTTGTTCTTTTTCATGTGAATCTTCCAAATCTTCCATTCACATTGATTCATGATTCTGCTCTGTAATGTAAATGAAGATTTCCACTTCCCCTCCAGCCCACCATCAAGTTTGACCATCAGCCAGACTACCTGGACACTACAGGGGGAACGCTGCACCCCTACCAGCTGGAGGGTCTCAACTGGCTGCGTTTCTCCTGGGCTCAGGCCACTGACACTATACTGGCTGATGAGATGGGTCTAGGCAAGACTGTCCAGACCGCTGTCTTCCTCTACTCACTCTACAAAGAGGTGTGTTGGTAGGGTCTGTATTGGGGTCTGTGTGCTGGATAGGCAAAAGAATGTGGTCATCTGATTCCACAGCGATGTGTTTCAGAGTGTGTGTGAGAGAGAGAGAGCAATATCCTGTGTGTATGTAAGTTTGTGTCTCTCGTCCAGTCTGCCTTCCCTTGTCAATAATTTCAGTGGGGGTACTGCCAAACCCTGGGCAAACAATAAAACCGCCCATTAAAGGGATCTAGTCCAAAAAGAGGGACTCTGTCCTAAAGGCAGGCTGGGACAAATACAAGCAAAGTCCACCTAGTCTTATCAGAAGGCTAGGTTGAGTTATTACCCTACTGCTAAATACCTAGCAACGTGAATGATCAGTCCAATGTTAGGGGATAAGGGCAGAGCATCTAAATCAGACTTAGGCACTTCTCTTTTCTGATTCACCTGAAGTGTTTTACTCACTCACCTATTAACCCCTGACCTTCCACCTCTCCAGGGTCATTCAAAGGGCCCGTTCCTGGTGAGCGCCCCCCTGTCCACCATCATTAACTGGGAGAGAGAGTTTGAGTTGTGGGCCCCGGACATGTACGTGGTGACCTACGTAGGAGACAAGGACAGCAGAGCTGTCATCAGAGAAAACGAGTTCTCCTTCGAGGGCAATGCCATCCGGGGGGGCAAGAAGGCCTCTAAGATGAGGGTGAGAGACGAGTGGGATGGGAGGATGGGGAGACTGATAAGGTGCTGTCATGGTTGTTATTGTTGTTCATTGTATCTTTATTGTTACCTCCTAATCCTCTGCCCCCTCCCTCTCACTCTGTCCCCCTGCAGAAAGACTCATCGGTGAAGTTCCATGTCCTGCTGACGTCCTATGAGCTGATCACTATAGACCAGGCTGTGCTGGGCTCCATAGACTGGGCCTGTCTGGTGGTGGATGAGGCACACAGGCTGAAGAACAACCAGTCAAAGGTCAGACACACACCAGTACAATAACCATTATAGTCATAACCAGTACCATGACCATTATAGTCAATAACCAGTACCATAACCATTAGAGACATAACCAGTACCATAACCATCATAGCCATAACCAGTACCATAACCATTATATTCATAACCAGTACCATGACCATTATAGACATAACCAGTACCATAACCAGTACCATGACCATTATAGTCATAACCAGTACCATGACCATTATAGTCATAACCAGTACCATAACCATTATAGTCATAACCAGTACCATGACCATTATATTCATAACCAGTACCATGACCATTATAGACATAACCAGTACCATAACCATTATAGACATAACCATTATAGTCTTAACCAGTACCATAACCATTATATTCATAACCAGTACCATGACCATTATAGACATAACCATTATAGTCTTAACCAGTACCATGACCATTATAGACATAACCATTATAGTCTTAACCAGTACCATGACCATTATAGACATAACCATTATAGTCTTAACCAGTACCATGACCATTATAGTCATAACCAGTACCATGACCATTATAGTCATAACCAGTACCATAACCATTATAGTCATAACCAGTACCATGACCATTATATTCATAACCAGTACCATGACCATTATAGACATAACCAGTACCATAACCATTATAGACATAACCATTATAGTCTTAACCAGTACCATAACCATTATATTCATAACCAGTACCATGACCATTATAGACATAACCATTATAGTCTTAACCAGTACCATGACCATTATAGACATAACCATTATAGTCTTAACCAGTACCATGACCATTATAGACATAACCATTATAGTCTTAACCAGTACCATGACCATTATAGACATAACCAGTACCATAACCATTATAGACATAACCATTATAGTCTTAACCAGTACCATAACCATTATAGTCATAACCAGTACCATAACCATTATAGTCATAACCATTATATTCAATAACCATTATAGACATAACCAGTACCATAACCATTATTGTCTTAACTAGTACCATAACCAGTACCATAACCATTATAGACATAACCATTATATTCAATAACCATTATAGACATAACCAGTACCATAACCATTATTGTCTTAACTAGTACCATAACCAGTACCATAACCATTATTGTCTTAACTAGTACCATAATCATTATTGTCTTAACTAGTACCATAACCATTATAGTCATAACCAGTACCATAACCATTAGAGACATAACCAGTACCATAACCATCATTGCCATAACCAGTACCATAACCATTATATTCATAACCAGTACCATGACCATTATAGACATAACCAGTACCATAACCAGTACCATGACCATTATAGTCATAACCAGTACCATGACCATTATAGTCATAACCAGTACCATAACCATTATATTCATAACCAGTACAATAACCATTATAGTCATAACCAGTACCATAACCATTATTGTCTTAACTAGTACCATAACCATTATAGTCATAACCAGTACCATGACCATTATAGACATAACCATTATATTCAATAACCAGTACAATAACCATTATTGTCTTAACTAGTACCATAACCATTATTGTCTTAACTAGTACCATAACCATTTTAGTCATAACTAGTACCATAACCATTTTAGTCATAACCAGTACCATAACCATTATTGTCTTAACTAGTACCATAACCAGTACAATAACCATTATTGTCTTAACTAGTACCATAACCATTATTGTCTTAACTAGTACCATAACCATTATAGACATAACCAGTACCATAACCATTATAGACATAACCAGTACCATAACCATTATATTCATAACCAGTACCATAACCATTATAGTCATAACCAGTACCATAACCATTATAGTCATAACCAGTACCATAACCATTAGAGACATAACCAGTACCATAACCATTATATTCATAACCAGTACCATGACCATTAGAGACATAACCAGTACCATAACCATTAGAGACATAACCAGTACCATAACCATTATAGTCATAACCAGTACCATAACCATTAGAGACAATAACCAGTACCATAACCATTAGAGACAATAACCAGTACCATAACCATTATAGTCATAACCAGTACAATAACCATTATAGTCATAACCAGTACCATGACCATTATAGTCATAACCAGTACCATAACCATTAGAGACAATAACCAGTACCATAACCATTATAGTCATAACCAGTACCATAACCATTAGAGACAATAACCAGTACCATAACCATTAGAGACAATAACCAGTACCATAACCATTATAGTCAATAACCAGTACCATGACCATTAGAGACAATAACCAGTACCATAACCATTAGAGACAATAACCAGTACCATAACCATTAGAGACAATAACCAGTACCATGACCATTATATTCATAACCAGTACCATAACCATTAGAGACAATAACCAGTACCATAACCATTAGAGACAATAACCAGTACCATAACCATTAGAGACAATAACCAGTACCATGACCATTAGAGACAATAACCAGTACCATGACCATTATAGTCATAACCAGTACCATAACCATTATAGTCATAACCAGTACCATGACCATTATAGTCATAACCAGTACCATAACCATTAGAGACAATAACCAGTACCATAACCATTATAGTCATAACCAGTACCATAACCATTAGAGACAATAACCAGTACCATAACCATTAGAGACAATAACCAGTACCATAACCATTATAGTCAATAACCAGTACCATGACCATTAGAGACAATAACCAGTACCATAACCATTAGAGACAATAACCAGTACCATAACCATTAGAGACAATAACCAGTACCATAACCATTAGAGACAATAACCAGTACCATAACCATTATAGTCAATAACCAGTACCATGACCATTAGAGACAATAACCAGTACCATAACCATTAGAGACAATAACCAGTACCATAACCATTATAGTCAATAACCAGTACCATGACCATTAGAGACAATAACCAGTACCATAACCATTAGAGACAATAACCAGTACCATAACCATTAGAGACAATAACCAGTACCATAACCATTAGAGACAATAACCAGTACCATAACCATTATAGTCAATAACCAGTACCATGACCATTAGAGACAATAACCAGTACCATAACCATTAGAGACAATAACCAGTACCATGACCATTAGAGACAATAACCAGTACCATGACCATTAGAGACAATAACCAGTACCATAACCATTATAGTCAATAACCAGTACCATGACCATTAGAGACAATAACCAGTACCATAACCATTAGAGACAATAACCAGTACCATAACCATTAGAGACAATAACCAGTACCATAACCATTAGAGACAATAACCAGTACCATAACCATTATAGTCAATAACCAGTACCATGACCATTAGAGACAATAACCAGTACCATAACCATTAGAGACAATAACCAGTACCATAACCATTAGAGACAATAACCAGTACCATAACCATTAGAGACAATAACCAGTACCATAACCATTAGAGACAATAACCAGTACCATAACCATTAGAGACAATAACCAGTACCATAACCATTAGAGACAATAACCAGTACCATGACCATTAGAGACAATAACCAGTACCATGACCATTAGAGACAATAACCATTAGAGACAATAACCAGTACCATAATCACTATAGACATAACCAGTACCATAACCATTAGAGACAATAACCAGTACCATAACCATTAGAGACATAACCAGTACCATAACCATTAGAGACAATAACCAGTACCATAACCATTATAGTCAATAACCAGTACCATGACCATTAGAGACAATAACCAGTACCATGATCACTATAGACATAACCAGTACCATAACCATTAGAGACAATAACCAGTACCATAATCACTATAGACATAACCAGTACCATAACCATTAGAGACAATAACCAGTACCATGATCACTATAGACATAACCAGTACCATAACCATTAGAGACAATAACCAGTACCATAATCACTATAGACATAACCAGTACCATAACCATTAGAGACAATAACCAGTACCATAACCATTAGAGACAATAACCAGTACCATAATCACTATAGACATAACCAGTACCATAACCATTATAGACATAACCAGTACCATAACCATTAGAGACAATAACCAGTACCATAACCATTATAGTCATAACCAGTACCATAATCACTATAGACATAACCAGTACCATAACCATTAGAGACATAACCAGTACCATAACCATTAGAGACATAACCAGTACCATAACCATTATAGACATAACCAGTACCATAACCATTAGAGACAATAACCAGTACCATAACCATTAGAGACAATAACCAGTACCATGACCATTAGAGACATAACCAGTACCATAACCATTAGAGACATAACCAGTACCATAACCATTAGAGACAATAACCAGTACCATAACCATTAGAGACATAACCAGTACCATAACCATTAGAGACATAACCAGTACCATTACCATTAGAGACAATAACCAGTACCATAACCATTAGAGACATAACCAGTACCATAACCATTAGAGACATAACCAGTACCATAACCATTAGAGACAATAACCAGTACCATAACCATTAGAGACAATAACCAGTACCATAACCATTAGAGACAATAACCAGTACCATAATCACTATAGACATAACCAGTACCATAACCATTAGAGACAATAACCAGTACCATAACCATTAGAGACAATAACCAGTACCATAACCATTAGAGACAATAACCAGTACCATAATCACTATAGACATAACCAGTACCATAACCATTAGAGACAATAACCAGTACCATAACCATTAGAGACAATAACCAGTACCATAACCATTAGAGACAATAACCAGTACCATGACCATTAGAGACAATAACCATTAGAGACAATAACCAGTACCATAATCACTATAGACATAACCAGTACCATAACCATTAGAGACAATAACCAGTACCATAACCATTAGAGACATAACCAGTACCATAACCATTAGAGACAATAACCAGTACCATAACCATTATAGTCAATAACCAGTACCATGACCATTAGAGACAATAACCAGTACCATAACCATTAGAGACAATAACCAGTACCATAACCATTAGAGACAATAACCAGTACCATAACCATTAGAGACAATAACCAGTACCATAACCATTATAGTCAATAACCAGTACCATTACCATTAGAGACAATAACCAGTACCATAACCATTAGAGCCAATAACCAGTACAATGACCATTAGAGACAATAACCAGTACCATGACCATTAGAGACAATAACCAGTACCATAACCATTATAGTCAATAACCAGTACCATGACCATTAGAGACAATAACCAGTACCATAACCATTAGAGACAATAACCAGTACCATAACCATTAGAGACAATAACCAGTACCATAACCATTAGAGACAATAACCAGTACCATAACCATTATAGTCAATAACCAGTACCATGACCATTAGAGACAATAACCAGTACCATAACCATTAGAGACAATAACCAGTACCATAACCATTAGAGACAATAACCAGTACCATAACCATTAGAGACAATAACCAGTACCATAACCATTAGAGACAATAACCAGTACCATAACCATTAGAGACAATAACCAGTACCATAACCATTAGAGACAATAACCAGTACCATGACCATTAGAGACAATAACCAGTACCATAACCATTAGAGACAATAACCAGTACCATGACCATTAGAGACAATAACCAGTACCATAACCATTAGAGACAATAACCAGTACCATAACCATTAGAGACAATAACCAGTACCATAACCATTAGAGACAATAACCAGTACCATAACCATTATAGTCAATAACCAGTACCATAACCATTAGAGACAATAACCAGTACCATAACCATTAGAGTCAATAACCAGTACCATAACCATTAGAGACAATAACCAGTACCATAACCATTAGAGTCAATAACCAGTACCATAACCATTATATTCATAACCAGTACCATAACCATTAGAGTCAATAACCAGTACCATAACCATTATAGTCATAACCAGTACCATAACCATTATAGACATAACCATTATAGACATAACCATTATAGTCATAACCAGTACCATAACCATTATAGACATAACCATTATAGTCATAACCAGTACCATAACCATTATAGACATAACCATTATAGTCATAACCAGTACCATAACCATTATAGACATAACCATTATAGTCATAACCAGTACCATGACCATTAGAGACAATAACCAGTACCATGACCATTATAGACATAACCATTATAGTCATAACCAGTACCATAACCATTATAGTCATAACCAGTACCATAACCATTAGAGACAATAACCAGTACCATGATCACTATAGACATAACCAGTACCATAACCATTAGAGACAATAACCAGTACCATAATCACTATAGACATAACCAGTACCATAACCATTAGAGACAATAACCAGTACCATGATCACTATAGACATAACCAGTACCATAACCATTAGAGACAATAACCAGTACCATAATCACTATAGACATAACCAGTACCATAACCATTAGAGACAATAACCAGTACCATAACCATTAGAGACAATAACCAGTACCATAATCACTATAGACATAACCAGTACCATAACCATTATAGACATAACCAGTACCATAACCATTAGAGACAATAACCAGTACCATAACCATTATAGTCATAACCAGTACCATAATCACTATAGACATAACCAGTACCATAACCATTAGAGACATAACCAGTACCATAACCATTAGAGACATAACCAGTACCATAACCATTATAGACATAACCAGTACCATAACCATTAGAGACAATAACCAGTACCATAACCATTAGAGACAATAACCAGTACCATGACCATTAGAGACATAACCAGTACCATAACCATTAGAGACATAACCAGTACCATAACCATTAGAGACAATAACCAGTACCATAACCATTAGAGACATAACCAGTACCATAACCATTAGAGACAATAACCAGTACCATAACCATTAGAGACATAACCAGTACCATAACCATTAGAGACATAACCAGTACCATAACCATTAGAGACATAACCAGTACCATAACCATTAGAGACAATAACCAGTACCATGACCATTAGAGACAATAACCAGTACCATGACCATTAGAGACAATAACCAGTACCATAACCATTAGAGACAATAACCAGTACCATAACCATTATAGTCAATAACCAGTACCATAACCATTAGAGACAATAACCAGTACCATAACCATTATAGTCAATAACCAGTACCATAACCATTAGAGACAATAACCAGTACCATAACCATTAGAGACAATAACCAGTACCATAACCATTAGAGACAATAACCAGTACCATAACCATTAGAGTCAATAACCAGTACCATAACCATTAGAGTCAATAACCAGTACCATAACCATTATAGTCATAACCAGTACCATAACCATTATAGACATAACCATTATAGACATAACCATTATAGTCATAACCAGTACCATAACCATTATAGACATAACCATTATAGTCATAACCAGTACCATAACCATTATAGACATAACCATTATAGTCATAACCAGTACCATAACCATTAGAGACATAACCAGTACCATAACCATTAGAGACAATAACCAGTACCATGACCATTAGAGACAATAACCAGTACCATGACCATTAGAGACAATAACCAGTACCATAACCATTAGAGACAATAACCAGTACCATAACCATTATAGTCAATAACCAGTACCATAACCATTAGAGACAATAACCAGTACCATAACCATTAGAGACAATAACCAGTACCATAACCATTAGAGACAATAACCAGTACCATAACCATTAGAGACAATAACCAGTACCATGACCATTAGAGACAATAACCAGTACCATGACCATTAGAGACAATAACCAGTACCATAACCATTAGAGACAATAACCAGTACCATAACCATTATAGTCAATAACCAGTACCATAACCATTAGAGACAATAACCAGTACCATAACCATTAGAGACAATAACCAGTACCATAACCATTAGAGACAATAACCAGTACCATAACCATTAGAGTCAATAACCAGTACCATAACCATTAGAGTCAATAACCAGTACCATAACCATTATAGTCATAACCAGTACCATAACCATTATAGACATAACCATTATAGACATAACCATTATAGTCATAACCAGTACCATAACCATTATAGACATAACCATTATAGTCATAACCAGTACCATAACCATTATAGACATAACCATTATAGTCATAACCAGTACCATAACCATTATAGACATAACCATTATAGTCATAACCAGTACCATGACCATTAGAGACAATAACCAGTACCATGACCATTATAGACATAACCATTATAGTCATAACCAGTACCATAACCATTATAGTCATAACCAGTACCATAACCATTAGAGACAATAACCAGTACCATGATCACTATAGACATAACCAGTACCATAACCATTAGAGACAATAACCAGTACCATAATCACTATAGACATAACCAGTACCATAACCATTAGAGACAATAACCAGTACCATGATCACTATAGACATAACCAGTACCATAACCATTAGAGACAATAACCAGTACCATAATCACTATAGACATAACCAGTACCATAACCATTAGAGACAATAACCAGTACCATAACCATTAGAGACAATAACCAGTACCATAATCACTATAGACATAACCAGTACCATAACCATTATAGACATAACCAGTACCATAACCATTAGAGACAATAACCAGTACCATAACCATTATAGTCATAACCAGTACCATAATCACTATAGACATAACCAGTACCATAACCATTAGAGACATAACCAGTACCATAACCATTAGAGACATAACCAGTACCATAACCATTATAGACATAACCAGTACCATAACCATTAGAGACAATAACCAGTACCATAACCATTAGAGACAATAACCAGTACCATGACCATTAGAGACATAACCAGTACCATAACCATTAGAGACATAACCAGTACCATAACCATTAGAGACAATAACCAGTACCATAACCATTAGAGACATAACCAGTACCATAACCATTAGAGACATAACCAGTACCATAACCATTAGAGACAATAACCAGTACCATAACCATTAGAGACATAACCAGTACCATAACCATTAGAGACATAACCAGTACCATAACCATTAGAGACAATAACCAGTACCATAACCATTAGAGACAATAACCAGTACCATAACCATTAGAGACAATAACCAGTACCATAATCACTATAGACATAACCAGTACCATAACCATTAGAGACAATAACCAGTACCATAACCATTAGAGACAATAACCAGTACCATAACCATTAGAGACAATAACCAGTACCATAATCACTATAGACATAACCAGTACCATAACCATTAGAGACAATAACCAGTACCATAACCATTAGAGACAATAACCAGTACCATAACCATTAGAGACAATAACCAGTACCATAATCACTATAGACATAACCAGTACCATAACCATTAGAGACAATAACCAGTACCATAACCATTAGAGACAATAACCAGTACCATAACCATTAGAGACAATAACCAGTACCATGACCATTAGAGACAATAACCATTAGAGACAATAACCAGTACCATAATCACTATAGACATAACCAGTACCATAACCATTAGAGACAATAACCAGTACCATAACCATTAGAGACATAACCAGTACCATAACCATTAGAGACATAACCAGTACCATAACCATTAGAGACAATAACCAGTACCATAACCATTAGAGACAATAACCAGTACCATAACCATTAGAGACAATAACCAGTACCATAATCACTATAGACATAACCAGTACCATAATCACTATAGACATAACCAGTACCATAACCATTAGAGACAATAACCAGTACCATAACCATTAGAGACAATAACCAGTACCATAATCACTATAGACATAACCAGTACCATAACCATTAGAGACAATAACCAGTACCATAACCATTAGAGACAATAACCAGTACCATAACCATTAGAGACAATAACCAGTACCATGACCATTAGAGACAATAACCATTAGAGACAATAACCAGTACCATAATCACTATAGACATAACCAGTACAATAACCATTAGAGACAATAACCAGTACCATAATCACTATAGACATAACCAGTACCATAACCATTAGAGACAATAACCAGTACCATAACCATTAGAGACAATAACCAGTACCATAACCATTAGAGACAATAACCAGTACCATGACCATTAGAGACAATAACCATTAGAGACAATAACCAGTACCATAATCACTATAGACATAACCAGTACAATAACCATTAGAGACAATAACCAGTACCATAATCACTATAGACATAACCAGTACCATGACCATTATATTCAATAACCATTATAATATGACATATCCTTGCATACTGAATACAGCGTTTGTTAGTATAGTTATGGTTATAACCTGTCAAAGATGAGAGATCACCCTGTTTTGTGAAGAGGACAGCGGAAGTATAAAACGCTGTCTCTATCTCTCTCTCTGTGTAGTTCTTTAGGATTCTGAATAACTACCCTCTCCAGCACAAGCTGCTGCTGACTGGTACACCTCTACAGAACAACCTGGAGGAACTCTTCCACCTGCTCAATTTCCTCACCCCAGTGAGATTCAAGTCAGTATGCCTACACTACTGTGGGTGTTTTGTAGTCCTAATGTTTCTTTTTGAACAAATCCAGTAACCAAAACAATAACAAAAGCCCCCCCCCCCCCCCCCCCTCTTTCTCTCCCTCTCTGCTCTGCAGTAACCTAGAGGGGTTCCTGGAAGAGTTTGCTGACATCGCCAAAGAAGACCAGATCAAGAAGTTGCATGACATGCTGGGACCACACATGCTCAGGAGACTGAAGGCCGACGTCTTCAAACACATGCCCTCCAAGACAGAGCTCATCCTACGAGTGGAGCTCAGCCCCATGCAGAAGTAAGTGATGAGAAGGGGAGGGTGGGTGGGGAGGATGGTGCTAGCAATCAAATCAAATTGGATTCGTCACGCGAAATGCTTACTTGCTATCTCCCTCAACAGTGCAGTACAATCAGTGCTAGCACATGCTAATGAGCGGAGAAGTATAGAGAATAAGGAAATAGAGGATTGAATGTCAGTATTGTAGTGTTGCAGAAGTCTCATGTTGGCTTCTATTTCTTGTTTTCGGGTATTAATTTAATTGTGTGATGCAGGAAGTACTACAAGTTCATCTTGACGCGTAACTTTGACGCCCTGAACACCCGCGGAGGAGGAAACCAAGTGTCCCTGCTCAACGTGGTCATGGACCTCAAGAAGTGTTGCAACCACCCCTACCTCTTTCCCGGAGCCGCAATGGTACGATCTCAACCCATTCTCAGAGACATGGGCCATACCATTGATTCGGTGCTTGAAGGAGGGCATCAATCTGTGTGTTTGTATACGAGTAAATATTGTATTGAATGTATATGATTTTGTTTGTTATATTTCCAAAACTTAACCTAACAGACTAAACAGAATGTGTTAAGATGCTTTTGATCTGGATGCAGTCTGCTTGATGATGAGCTTTAATTAAGTAAAGGACTGATGTTTGATTGATTGATCTCCTGCAGGAGGCGCCAAAGATTCCAAACGGTATGTACGAGGGCAGTGCTCTCACAAGGGCTTCTGGGAAACTGACTCTGCTGCAAAAGATGATGGTTAAACTCAAGGAGGGAGGACATAGGGTGCTCGTCTTCTCTCAGGTACGCACGCACGCACGCACACACACACACACACACACACACACACACACACACACACACACACACTAACTGTCTCTGTCTCTGTCTCCTGGTAGATGACTAAGATGTTGGACCTGCTGGAGGACTTCCTGGAGAACGAGGGTTATAAGTACGAGAGGATTGATGGAGGTGTAACGGGGGGCATGAGACAGGAGGCCATCGACCGCTTCAACGGTGAGACACACACACATGGGTTCATGGATACACTAACGACAGCACAATTGGAACAGTACTGGGAAAAAATATGAAATGGAAGTATCTATTTGTCTTTTGTCCCCTCCCTCCCTCTTTGTCTCCCTTCTCCTCTCTCTCTCTCTCCCTTCTCCTCTCTCTCTCTCTCTCTCCCTTCTCCTCTATCTCTCTCTCTCCCTTCTCCTCTCTCTCTCTCTCCCTTCTCCTCTCTCTCTCTCCCTTCTCCTCTCTCTCCCTTCTCCCCTCTCTCTCTCTCCCTTCTCCTCTCTCTCTCTCTCCCTTCTCCTCTCTCTCTCTCCCCTCTCCTCTCTCTTTCTCTCCCCTCTCCTCTCTCTTTCTCTCCCTTCTCCTCTCTCTCTCTCTCTCTCTTCTCCTCTCTCTCTCTCTCTCCATTCTCCTCTCTCTCTCCTCAGCTCCTGGCGCCCCTCAGTTTGCCTTCCTGCTCTCTACCAGAGCGGGAGGTTTGGGCATCAATCTGGCAACCGCCGATACCGTCGTCATCTACGACTCCGACTGGAACCCCCACAATGACATCCAGGTACACACACACACACACACACACACACACACACACACACTTGAAGCACACCTCCTGCTCACCTCTCCTCTTCCAATCTCTTCCCCTCTCTCTCAGGCATTCAGCAGAGCTCACAGGATTGGTCAGAATAAGAAGGTTATGATCTATCGCTTCGTTACCAAGGCGTCTGTGGAAGAGCGGATCACTCAGGTAAACCCAGTATACCAAGGCCTACCAGACTCATACAGAGTGGTAGGTAAAAGACAGACACTAATTCTCCTCTCATCCTCTCCTCCAGGTGGCTAAGAAGAAGATGATGTTGACCCACCTGGTGGTGCGTCCTGGGCTGGGCAGTAAGACAGGTTCCATGTCTAAACAGGAGCTGGATGACATCCTCAAGTTTGGAACAGAGGAGCTGTTCAAGGACGAGCTGGGAGAGGGTGAGTCACTAACTACTAACCATAACCAGGTCAGTCCACTCCAAACAGGTAGTCATTCCCGTTGTCGGGGGCCGTAATGCCCGCTGGTTTTCCTTCAAACTAACAACCTGGAAACTAGGTGTGTGGCCTCTCCAGTCTTTCTTACACACCTTTTCATTGTATGCCACTCTCTTTCATTGTCCCTTTCCGTCTCAGGGGACAACAAGGAGGATGACAGCCAGGTCATCCATTATGATGACAAGGCCATAGACAGACTGCTGGACAGGAACCAGGAGTCAGAGTCCACTGAGGACACAGAGATCCAGAGCATGAACGAGTACCTCAGCTCCTTCAAAGTGGCCCAATACGTCGTCAAGGACGAGGAGGAGGAGGTGTGTGTGTGTGTGTGTGTGTCTGTGTGAGAGAGATACTGTGGAAGGTGATGAACAGGAGAGATGACCATACTTCTGAGTCTGTGTTATTACACTTGAATGTGTTTGTGTACAAGTTCTTCCATCGTGTGTGTGTGTGTGTGTGTGTGTGTGTGTGTGTGTGTGTGTGTGTGTGTGTGTGTGTGTGTGTGTGTGTGTGTGTGTGTGTGTGTGTGTGTGTGTGTGTGTGTGTGTGTGTGTGTACAAGTTCTTCCATCATTGCTAACCTGTGTGTGTGTGTTAGTATATGAGATTTTCCATCATTGCTAACCTGTGGGTGTGTTAGTATATGAGTTCTTCCATCATTGCTAACCTGTGTGTGTGTTAGTATATGAGTTCTTCCATCATTGCTAACCTGTGTGTGTGTTAGTATATGAGTTCTTCCATCATTGCTAACCTGTGTGTGTGTTAGTATATGAGTTCTTCCATCATTGCTAACCTGTGTGTGTGTTAGTATATGAGTTCTTCCACCATTGCTAACCTGTGTGTGTGTTAGTATATGAGTTCTTCCATCATTGCTAACCTGTGTGTATGTTAGTATATAAGTTATTCCATCATTGCTAACCTGTGTGTGTTAGTTAGTATACGAGTTCTTCCATCATTGCTAACCGGTGTGTGTTAGTTAGTATAGGAGTTCTTACATCATTGCTAACCTGTGTGTGTGTGTGTGTTAGTTAGTATACGAGTTCTTCCATCATTGCTAACCTGTGTGTTAGTATACAAGTTCTTCCATCATTGCTAACCTGTGTGTGTGTGTGTTAGTTAGTATACGAGTTCTTCCATCATTGCTAACCGGTGTGTGTTAGTTAGTATACGAGTTCTTACATCATTGCTAACCTGTGTTTGTGTTAGTTAGTATATGAGTTCTTACATCTTTGCTAACCTGTGTGTGTTAGTATACGAGTTCTTCCATCATATGTCAACATGTGTGTTAGTATACGAGTTCTTCCATCATTGCTAACCTGTGTTTGTGTTAGTTAGTATACACGTTTTTTCATCATTGCTGACCTGTGTGTGTTAGTATACTAGTTCTTCCATCATTGCTAACCTTTGTGTGTGTTAGTTAGTATACAAATTCCTCCATCATTGCTAACCTGTGTGTGTGTGTTAGTTAGTATACGAGATCTTCCATCATTGCTAACCTTCGTGGGTGTGTTAGTATCCGAGTTCTTCCATCATTGCTAACCTGTGTGGATGTGTTAGTATACGAGTTCTTCCATCATTGCTAACCTGTGTGTTAGCATACGAGTTCTTCCATCATTGCTAACCTGTGTGTTAGTATACAAGTTCTTCCATCATTGCTAACCTTCGTGGGTGTGTTAGTATACGTGTTCTTCCATCATTGCTAAACTTTGTGGATGTGTTAGTATACGAGTTCTTCCATCTAGGCTAAGCTGTGTGTGTGTGTTAGTTAGTATACGAGTTCTTCCATCATTGCTAACCTTCGTGGGTGTGTTAGTATACGAGTTCTTCCATCATTGCTAACCTTCGTGGGTGTGTTAGTATACGAGTTCTTCCATCTAGGCTAAGCTGTGTGTGTGTGTGTGTGTTAGTATACGAGTTCTTCCATCATTGCTAACCTGTGTGTGTGTGTTAGTTAGTATATGAGTTCTTCCATCATTGCTAACCTGTGTGGGTGTGTTAGTATACGAGTTCTTCCATCATTGCTAACCTGTGTGTGTGTGTCCAGGAGGAGGAGGTGCAGCGTGAGGTGATTAAACAGGAGGAGTCAGTAGACCCAGACTACTGGGAGAAACTGCTGAGACACCACTATGAGCAGCAGCAGGAGGACCTGGCCCGTAACCTGGGAAAGGGCAAGAGGACCCGCAAGCCTGTCAACTACAACGACGGCTCTCAGGAGGAACGAGGTAGTAGACGGGGTACAGAACAGCGCTGCACAATGCAACCTTTTTTACCTACTCTGTGTGTGTGGATGTGGACGTGTGTTTATGTGTGTGGTAGGTAGGGTGTGTGGGATAAGAGTGTGTATATTTTGTGTTATATTGGAGCGTGTGTGTGTGTGTGTTAATGGTTTGTGTTCGTACTACATGTTTGTCTATGTCCCATCTCTGTCCTCTGTGTTTTTTAGGTGTTTCTAGTAATATTCTAGGATTAAGCATGGGGGGCATGATGTTTCCTTCCTACTGCCTCAGTACTCTCTCCTATCTGTCTCTAACAAGATTGGGGTCAATTCCAATTCAGGAAGTGAATTGAAATTCAATTCATGTTTGACAATTTCCCATTGACAATAAAGTGACCCCAACCGTGTTAATGACTTTGGTATTGACAAGTTTAGTTCTCTTGTGAAGTTGGTTGAAGTGAATATATGTCTGTGATTGTATCTGTTGTTCACTCTTTCTTCCTTCTCCCCTGAAAACAGAGTGGTCTGTGTCCTAAAACTCTCTGATTGGCTAATCCTGTCTCTTCCCCGTACCTCTCTCTCCATTCTATAAGCAGATTGGCAGGAGGATCAGTCTGACAACAACTCAGATTACTCTGTGGCCTCAGAGGAGGGAGATGAGGACTTTGATGAGCGATCAGAAGGTAACAAACACTATTGTCATGAATTCAAATTGAATACATTGCATTCGGAAAGTATTCAGACCCCTTCACCTTTTCCAACATGTTTTTATGTTACAGCCTAATTCTAAAATGGATGAAATAAAACATTTTGCTCATCAATCTACACACAATACCCCATAATGACAAATTTAAAACTGTTTTTTTAAAAACAACATTTTTGCAGAAATACCTTATTTACATAAGTATCCAGACCCTTTGCTATGAGACTCAAAATTGTCCTCAGGTGCATCCTGTTTCCATTGATCATCCTTGAGATGTTTTTACAACTTGATTGGAGTCCACCTGTGGTAAATTCACTTGATTGGACATGATTTGGATTTGGAAAGTATTCAGACCCCTTCACATTTTGTTACCTTACAGCCTTATTCTAAAATGGATTACAATTGTATCCCCCCCTCATCAATCTACACACAATACCCCATATTGACAAAGCAAAAACAGTTTTTTTAGACATTTTTGCAAAATTATTTATGAAATAAAAAAAAACGTAAATATCACATTTACATAAGTATTCAAACCTTTGCTCAGTACTTTGTTGAAGCACCTTTGGCAGCGATTACAGCCTCGATGACGCTCCAGGTTTGGCGCACCTGTATTTGGGGAGTTTCTCCCATTCTTCTCTGCAGATCCTCTCAAGCTCTGTCAGGTTGGATGGGGAGTATCGCTGCTCAGCTATTTTCAGGTCTCTCCAGAGATGTTTGATCAGGTTCAAGTCCGGACTCTGGCGGTGCCACTCAAGGACATTCAGAGACTTGTCCTGAAGCCACTCCTGCATTGTCTTGGCTGTGTGCTTCGTGTTGTTGTCCTGTTGGAAGGTCTGGGGTCCTGAGTGCTCTGGAGCAGGTTTTCATCAAGGATCTCTGTCCTTTGCTCTGTTGATCTTTCCCTCGATCCTGACTAGTCTCTCAGTCCCTGCCGCTGACAAATATCCCCACGACATGATGTTGCACCACCATGCTTTACCGTAGGGATGGTATTGGCCAGATGATGAGCGGACCTGGTTTCCTCCAGATGTGACGCTTGGCATTCAGGCCAAAGAGTTTAATCTTGGTTTCATCAGACCAGAGAATCTTGGTCTGCCTCATTTTTTATTTATTTTTATATATTTCACCTTTATTTAACCAGGTAAGCTAGTTGAGAACAAGTTCTCATTTACAACTGCGACTTGGCCAAGATAAAGCAAAGCAGTTTGACACATACAACAACACAGAGTTACACGTGGAATAAACAAGTTTACAGTCAATAACACAATAGAGAAAAATAAAGTCTATATACAGTGTGTGCAAATGGCGTGAGGAGGTAAGGCAATAAATAGGTGGAGTGCTGCAGATATATGGTTGACCTTCTGGAAGGTTCTCTCGTCTCCACAGAGGAACTCTGGAGATCTGTCAGAGTGACCATCGGGTTCTTGCTCAGTTTGGCCGGGCGGCCAGCTCTAGGAAGAGTCTTGGTGGTTCCAAACTTCTTCAATTTAAGAATGATGGAGGCCACTGTGTTCTTGGGGACCTTCAATGCTGCAGAAATGTTTGGTACTCTTCCCCAGATCTGTGGCTCGACACAATCCTGTCTCGGAGCTCTACGGACAATTCCTTCGACCTCATGTCTTGGTTTTTGCTCTGGCATGCACTGTCAACTGTGGGGGTTTTCGGTGAAAAGCCACATTTTTTCATCCTCCTGAGGTTGAAGAGGTACTGTTGCAAAATGACGTTTCCACAAAATGATGATAATGCTTTGCAACAAAAATTAATGGTAACATTTCCAAATGCACTGAATGAGTGTGTGTTTGTTTCTGCAAATAAATTAATCTCTGTATGTGCCAGTTCGAATTAGTGTTTGCTTGTGTGTTTTCCTGCAAATGACAGAAAGTGAAAGAGTGTAATCATTTGTGTGTGAGAATGAGCGCGAGAGAGAGCAACTGATTCTGTTAGCCAGTTATATCAGGCCAATTAAATTATAATAGTACGAAACTATTCCACACTACAAGTCTAAGTAAGCAGAAGCACAAACTAATACTTAATGGCCGACGGAAGTTAGAAGGGCCGGTAAGCCCCAACTACTGATACAGGGTTAGATATTTGTTCATCCCCCTAATGGTTCATTTAGGATTGGGGATATAATAATCTGATTATAGATCTGTGCTTAAGGTCAGTTCTACCTGGAGTGTTACGAAGCTGTGTCCCATGCTAACGTCTTTCAAACGGCCCCTACAGATTATACAGAAACAGACTAACTCCTGCATCGATTTGTAAGACAGGGCAGCAACATGGTCAGAATATATCAATTCTGTACAGTGAATCATCCATGTTCTTTTTCAGGATCTGTTCAAATTCTTATTTTGAGGTTTATAGTGTGGTGCTCATACATAAAATTCGAAGAAACAGTTGAATGTACTTGTGATGACATCCATTCTTTGAGTTTATGGATATCCAATCATTGTTAAGTTAATATATGATTGTGGTCAACATGACATTTGGTTAAACTACAAGTGTTTTGAATGGAAGGGAAGCAGGTAAAAAGTGTAGAATACCTTTTCATTTACATTGTTGGAACAACATTTCCATTGATGAAATTCACACAAAAATCATCCAGGACATACAGTGGGGCAAAAAAGTATTTAGTCAGCCACCAATTGTGCAAGTTCTCCCACTTAAAAAGAGAGGCCTGTAATTTTCATCATAGGTACACTTCAACTATGACAGACAAAATGAGAAAAAAAATCCAGAAAATCACATTGTAGGATTTTTTACAAATTTATTTGCAAATTATGGTGGAAAATAAGTATTTGGTCAATAACAAAAGTTTATCTCAATACTTATATACCCTTTGTTGGCAATGACAGAGGTCAAACATTTTCTGTAAGTCTTCACAAGGTTTTCACACACTGTTGCTGGTATTTTGGCCCATTCCTCCATGCAGATCTCCTCTAGAGCAGTTATGTTTTGGGGCTGTTGCTGGGCAACACGGACTTTCAACTCCCTCCAAAGATTTTCTATGGGGTTGAGATCTGGAGACTGGCTAGGCCACTCCAGGACCTTGAAATGCTTCTTACGAAGCCACTCCTTCGTTGCCCGGGCGGTGTGTTTGGGATCATTGTCATGCTGAAAGACCCAGCCACGTTTCATCTTCAATGCCCTTGCTGATGGAAGGAGGTTTTCACTCAAAATCTCACGATACATGGCCCCATTCATTCTTTCCTTTACAGGGATCAGTCGTCCTGGTCCCTTTGCAGAAAAACCGCCCCAAAGCATGATGTTTCCACCCCCATGCTTCACAGCGTCCTGGTCCCTTTGCAGAAAAACCGCCCCAAAGCATGATGTTTCCACCCCCATGCTTCACAGTAGGTATGGTGTTCTTTGGATGCATCTCAGCATTCTTTGTCCTCCAAGTTGAGTTTTTACCAAAAAGTTATATTTTGGTTTCATCTGACCATATGACATTCTCCCAATCTTCTTCTGGATCATCCAAATGCTCTCTAGCAAACTTCAGATGGGCCTGGACATGTACTGGCTTAAGCAGGGGGACACGTCTGGCACTGCAGGATTTGAGTCCCTGGCGGCGTAGTGTGTTACTGATGGTAGGCTTTGTTACTTTGGTCCCAGCTCTCTGCAGGTCATTCACTAGGCCCCCCTGTGTGGTTCTGGGATTTTTGTTATCATTTTGACCCCACGGGGTGAGATCTTGCGTGGAGCCCCAGATCGAGGGAGATTATCAGTGGTCTTGTATGTCTTCCATTTCCTAATAATTGCTCCCACAGTTGATTTCTTCAAACCATGCTGCTTACCTATTGCAGATTCCCAGCCTGGTGCAGGCCTACAATTTTGTTTCTGGTGTCCTTTGACAGCTCTTTGGTCTTGGTCATAGTGGAGTTTGGAGTGTGACTGTTTGATGTTGTGGACAGGTGTCTTTTATACTGATAACAAGTTCAAACAGGTGCCATTAATACAGGTAATGAGTGGAGGACAGAGGAGCCTCTTAAAGAAGAAGTTACAGGTCTGTGAGAGCCAGAAATCTTGCTTGTTTGTAGGTGACCAAATACTTATTTTCCACCATAATTTGCAAATAAATTCATAGAAAATCCTACAATGTGATTTTCTGGATTTTTTTTTCTAATTTTGTCTGTCATAGTTGAAGTGCACCTATGATACACAATTACAGGCCTCTATCATATTTTTTAGTGGGAGAACTTGCACAATTGGTGGCTGACTAAATACTTTTTTGCACCACTGTATGTGAGTATGTATTATGTAATAAAGACAATATGTACTCTATATAAAGAAGCGTTTTGGTGGCAAAACAATAATTCATACAATGTTGGTCAGAAATGTGACATGCTGTGGTCTGGGTTCGAACCATTGATCTATTGATTGAACGGCAGATGAGTTACCGATTGCTCCATGGTGGTAGATAAAACAGTAATGACAGCAGATTTCACCATGAGTGAGCGACTCTAAATCGTCATAATCATAGATATTTCCATGCTAAACGGTAAACATGTTTACAGAATTTTAATCTGATGATGTTCACTTGCCTCGGTTGACGTTCGCGTCACAGAACATTCGGAGCGGATTTTATTACAGCGCGACAGATACAGTAGCTACTCGCGGTTGCGTTTTTCGTTATTGAGGTGTTCCTTTCGATCATCTGCCCGTTTCGATTGCTACAGTCAGTGAGTGAGTGCTCTTTCAAGATCAGATATATCGAGGAGTAGCAGCATCGTCTGTGAATACGATAGCTACTAATTCAATTCGAAGGGCTGTATTGGCATGAGAAACATATGTTAACATTGCCAAAGCAAGTGAAATAGATAATAAACAAAAGTGAAATAAACAATAAAAAATGAACAGTAAACATGACACCTCCAGAAGTTCCAAATGAATAGAGACATTTGAAATGTAATAGTATGGCTACATACTGTGTTGTAGCGATGTGCAAATCGTTAAAGTTAGCTATTAGCTAACTTTCGCTAATATCAGGGATGTATTCATTAGGAACAAAACGGGGAGGTACCTTCCTGATTTTTTTCAATATAAACTGTTTTTTTGTGCTACATTGCAAACCGTTTTCCGTTTGCAACTGTTTGCTGAGATGTGAACTAATGATACACACCATTGCCTCCTTGCAATTCGTTTTTTCAGCAAGTTCACTGATGATGCCGCAACAATGTATCAGTCAATATATGTCTTTCAGACAATACAGGGTTTGAATCCCTTATCATGTCATACAGTGCCTTGCGAAAGTATTCGGCCCCCTTGAACTTTGCGACCTTTTGCCACATTTCAGGCTTCAAACATAAAGATATAAAACTGTATTTTTTTGTGAAGAATCAACAACAAGTGGGACATAATCATGAAGTGGAACGACATTTATTGGATATTTCAAACTTTTTTAACAAATCAAAAACTGAAAAATTGGGCGTGCAAAATTATTCAGCCCCTTTACTTTCAGTGCAGCAAACTCAGTGAGAAGTTCAGTGAGGATCTCTGAATGATCCAATGTTGACCTAAATGACTAATGATGATAAATACAATCCACCTGTGTGTAATCAAGTCTCTGTATAAATGCACCTGCACTGTGATAGTCTCAGAGGTCCGTTAAAAGCGCAGAGAGCATCATGAAGAACAAGGAACACACCAGGCAGGTCCGAGATACTGTTGTGAAGAAGTTTAAAGCCGGATTTGGATACAAAAAGATTTCCCAAGCTTTAAACATCCCAAGGAGCACTGTGCAAGCGATAATATTGAAATGGAAGGAGTATCAGACCACTGCAAATCTACCAAGACCTGGCCGTCCCTCTAAACTTTCAGCTCATACAAGGAGAAGACTGATCAGAGATGCAGCCAAGAGGCCCATGATCACTCTGGATGAACTGCAGAGATCTACAGCTGAGGTGGGAGACTCTGTCCATAGGACAACAATCAGTCGTATATTGCACAAATCTGGCCTTTATGGAAGAGTGGCAAGAAGAAAGCCATTTCTTAAAGATATCCATAAAAAGTGTTGTTTAAAGTTTGCCACAAGCCACCTGGGAGACACACCAAACATGTGGAAGAAGGTGCTCTGATCAGATGAAACCAAAATTGAACTTTTTGGCAACAATGCAAAACGTTATGTTTGGCGTAAAAGCAACACAGCTGAACACACCATCCCCACTTTCAAACATGGTGGTGTCAGCATCATGGTTTGGGCCTGCTTTTCTTCAGCAGGGACAGGGAAGATGGTTAAAATTGATGGGAAGATGGATGGAGCCAAATACAGGACCATTCTGGAAGAAAACCTGATGGAGTCTGCAAAAGACCTGAGACTGGGACGGAGATTTGTCTTCCAACAAGACAATGATCCAAAACATAAAGCAAAATCTACAATGGAATGGTTCAAGTTAGACTGGCCAAGTCAAAGTCCAGACCTGAATCCAATCGAGAATCTGTGGAAAGAACTGAAAACTGCTGTTCACAAATGCTCTCCATCCAACCTCACTGAGCTCGAGCTGTTTTGCAAGGAGGAATCGGAAAACATTTCAGTCTCTCGATGTGCAAAACTGATAGAGACATACCCCAAGCGACTTACAGCTGTAATCGCAGCAAAAGGTGGCGCTACAAAGTATTAACTTAAGGGGGCTGAATAATTTTGCACGCCCAATATTTCAGTTTTTGATTTGTTAAAAAAGTTTGAAATATCCAATAAATGTTGTTCCACTTCATGATTGTGTCCCACTTGTTGTTGATTCTTCACAAAAAAATACAGTTTTATATCTTTATGTTTGAAGCCTGAAATGTGGCAAAAGGTTGCAAAGTTCAAGGGGGCCGAATACTTTCGCAAGGCACTGTATTCTATGGTACACTATTTCAAATAGGTCTGTCTGCAACTTGTATCTGCAATTGGTTGTAAAAATTGCAAAGGCTTGCTAAAAAAAAAACATCCGGTAGAGGGGTAGAATAGCACACAATTCCATGCTGTTTTGAGGGGTCATTCAATCAAAATCTCATATAGTGATGTAGGGAGTTTACCCCAACTCTATTGCAGGATGAATTGTGTGTGTGTCAGTACACATTAATATGTGTGTATTTTCTGTGTGTGAGTGTACAGTCGTGGCCAAAAGTTTTGAGAATGACAAAAATATTAATTGCACAAAGTCTGCTGCCTCAGTTTGTATGATGGCAATTTGCATATACTCCAGAATGTTATGAAGATAAATCAGATGAATTGCAATTAATTGCAAAATCCCTCTTTGTCATCCAAATTAACTGAATCCCCCAAAAAACATTTCCGCTGCATTTCAGCCCTGCTACAAAAGGACCAGTTGACATGTCAGTGATTCTCTCGTTAACACAGGTGTGAGTGTTGACAAGGCTGGAGATCACTCTGTCATGCTGATTGAGTTCGAATAACAGACTGGAAGCTTCAAAAGGAAGGTGGTGCTTGGAATCATTGTTCTTCCTCTGTCAACCATAGTTACCTGCAAGGAAACACGTGCCGTCATCATTGCTTTGCACAGAAAGGGCTTCATGGGCAAGGATATTGCTGCCAGTAAGATTGGATCTAAATCAACTATTTATTGGATCATCAAGAACTTCAAGGAGAGCGGTTCAATTGTTGTGAAGAAGGCTTCAGGGCGCCCAAGAAAGTCCAGCAAGCGCCAGGACCGTCTCCTAAAGTTGATTCAGCTGCGGGACCGGGGCACCACCAGTACAGAGCTTGCTCAGGAATGGCAGCAGGCAGGTGTGAGTGCATCTGCACGCACAGTGAAGCGAAGACCTTTGGAGGATGGTCTGGTGTCAAGAAGGCCAGCAAAGAAGCCACTTCTCTCCAGGACAAACATCAGGGACAGACTGATATTCTGCAAGAGGTACAGGGATTGGACTGCTGAGAACTGGGTTAAAATCAATTTTCTCTGATGAATCCCCTTTCCGATTGTTTGGGGCATCCGGAAAAAAGCTTGTCCGGAGAAGACAAGGTGAGCACTACCATCAGTCCTGTGTCATGACAACAGTAAAGAATCCTGAGACATTTCATGTGTGGGGTTGCTTCTCTGCCAAGGGAGTGGGCTCACTCACAATTTTGCCTAAGAACACAGCCATGAATAAAGAATGGTACCAACACATCCTCTGAGAGCAACTTCTCACAACCGTCCAGGAACAGTTTGGTGATGAGCAATGCCTTTTCCAGCATGATGGAGCACCTTGCCATAAGGCAAAAGTGATAACTAAGTGGCTCGGGGAACAAAACATCAACATTTTGGGTCCATGGCCAGGAAACTCCCCAGACCTTAATCCCATTGAGAACTTGTGGTCAATCCTCAAGAGGCGTGTGGACAAACAAAAACCCACAAATTCTGACAAACTCCAACCATTGATTATGTAAGAATGGGCTGCCACCAGTCAGGATGGGGCCCAGAAGTTAATTGACAACATGCCAGGGCAGATTGCAGAGGTCTTGAAAAAGAAGGGTCAACACTGCAAATATTGACTCTTTACCTCAACTTCATGTAATTGTCAATAAAAGCCTTTGACACTTATGAAATGCTTGTAATTATACTTCAGTATTCCATAGTAACATCTGACAAAAATATCTAAAGACACTGAGGCAGCAGACTTTGTAAAAATTAATATTTGTGTCATTCTCAAAACCTTTGGCCACGACTAAAGTGTGTGTGTGAGACTAACATGACATGACCTGTGTTTCTCCATCCAACCAGCCAACACCCGCAGGCCAAGCCGCAAGGGGCTGAGGAACGAAAGGGACAAACCACTGCCCCCCCTGTTGGCCAGAGTGGGAGGCAACATTGAGGTCAGACTGCAGCTTCTATCAGTCTCTCTTACCGTCTGTCACTCAAAAGAAAAATCGACATTGTACTCTTCATATCTCCCTCAACAAGCAGTCTTTTCTTTCACCATGTCTACTTCTGCCTGCACATTTTCCTCTCTCTACCACTTGTCTTTTGTCTCTTTCAGTGTGTATGTTGCTCTAACCCCCCCCCTCTCTCTCTTTCTCTCTCTCTCTCACTCTCTCACTCTCTCTCACTCTCTCTCTTACTCTCTCTCACTCTCTCTCTCACTCTCTCTCTCACTCTCTCTCTCTCTCTCTCTCTCTCACTCACTCACTCACTCACTCACACACACACACACACACACACACACACACAGGTGTTGGGCTTCAATGCGCGCCAGAGAAAGGCTTTCCTGAATGCAGTGATGCGCTATGGGATGCCTCCTCAAGATGCCTTCACCACCCAGTGGCTGGTCAGGGACCTCAGGGGGAAGTCTGAGAAAGAGTTCAAGTGAGTCTTTGTGTTAACTTCTCTAGGGGGCAGCATTTAGAATTTTGGATGAAAAGCCTGCCCAAATTAAACAGCTCTCTACTCAGGCCCAGAAGATAGGATATCCATATAATTAGTAGATTTGGAGAGAAAACACTCTAAAGTTTCCAAAACTGTTAAAATAGTGTCTGTGAGTATAACATAACTGATTTGGCAGGTGAAAACCTGAGAATAATCCATTCAGTAGGATTTTTGTTTTTGTAGTTTTCTATTCAATGCCATTACAGTATACATTGACTTAGGACTCAAATTGCAGTTCCTATGCCTTCCACTAGACATCAACAGTCTTTAGAAATAATAATTGTAAGGTATGCTTTTGCCGTAAAGCATTTTTGAAATCTGATACCATGGTTGGATTCACAAGAAGTTAATCCTTAAACCAATGTAAAATAGTTGTATCTTTTCTGAATTTTTATAATGAGTATTTCTGTATTTGAATTTGGAGCTCTGCAATCTCACTGGATGTTGGCCAGGTGGGACACTAGCGTCCCACATACCCTAGAGAGGTTAATGTCGATGTTCTATCTATTTATGTGTGTGTGCAGTATTTATGTGTGTGTGTGTTCCCAGGGGTCCGTATAACAGTATTCTCTCTCCCTCTCAGGGCGTATGTCTCCCTCTTCATGCGTCATCTCTGTGAGCCGGGGGCTGACGGAGCAGAGACCTTCGCTGACGGGGTTCCACGGGAGGGGTTGTCACGACAACATGTCCTTACACGCATCGGCGTGATGTCATTGATCAGGAAGAAAGTAAGCAATGTGTTATCAATTGATCATTTGTTGTTTTGTTTTCATCTAATTGGTGTATGTATTGATTGTATTGATGTCCAGGTGCAGGAGTTTGAGCATGTGAACGGCCAGTGGTCCATGCCCTGGATGATGGAGCTGGAGGAGAACAGGAGGCTGGCAGCCATCGCTGCTGGAGAGGATGTCAAAACACCTTCTACTGGAACCCCCGCTGACACACAGCCCAACACCCCTGCCCCAGGTACACACACACACACACACACACACACACACAAACAGCCCAGAACCCCCGCCCCAGGTACACACACACACACACACACAGCCCAACACCCCCGCCCCAGGTACACACAGACACACACACACACACACACAGCCCAACACCCCCGCCCCAGGTACACACACACACACACACACACACACACACACACACACACACACACACACACAGCCCAACACCCCCGCCCCAGGCACACACACACACACACAGCCCAACACCCCCGCCCCAGACACACACACACACACACACACACACAGCCCAACACCCCCGCCACAGGTACACACACACACACACACAGCCCATCACCCCCGCCCCAGGTACACACACACACACACACACACACACACACACACACACACACACACACACACAGCCCAACACCCCCGCCCCAGGTACACACACACACACACAGCCCAACACCCCCTCCCCAGGTACACACACACACACACACACACAGCCCAACACCCCCGCCCCAGGTACACACACATACACAGCCCAACACCCCTGCCCCAAGTACACACACACACACACACACACACACACAGCCCAACACCCCCGCCCCAGGTACACACACACACACACACACACACACACACACACACACACACACACACACAGACACAGACACAGACAGATACACAGCCCAACATCCCCGCCCCAGGTACACACACACACACACACACACACACAAACACACAGCCCAACACCCCCGCCCCAGGTACACACACACACACGCACACACACACACACAGCCCAACACCCCCGCCCCAGGCACACACACACACACACACAGCCCAACACCCCCGCCCCAGGTACACACACACACACACACACACACACACACACACACACACACACACACACAGCCCAACACCCCCGCCCCAGGTACACACACACACACACACAGCCCAACACCCCCGCCCCAGGTACACACACACACACACACACACACACACACAGCCCAACACCCCCGCCCCAGGTACACACATACACAGCCCAACACCCCTGCCCCAGGTACACACACACACACACACACACACACACACACACACACACACACACACACACACAGCCCAACACCCCCGCCCCAGGTACACACACACACACACACACACAGCCCAACACCCCCGCCCCAAGTACACACACACACACACACACACACACAGACACACAGCCCAACATCCCCGCCCCAGGTACACACACACACACACACACACACACACACACACACACACACACACACACAGACAGACAGCCCAACATCCCCGCCCCAGGTACACCCGAACACACACACACACACACACGAACACACACACACGCACACACACACACACACACAGACAGCCCAACATCCCCGCCCCAGGTACACACACACACACACACACACACACACACACACACACAAACACAGTAAGATGGAAATATACTCAATCATTCTCTCACACTCTCTCTGTCGCTAACAGAGGACCTCACTAAGTCTGAAGACACTGGCAAGGAGACAGAGGTAAAGAAGGAGGGAGAGGCAGAAAAGGACGGCAGGGTGCACAGCAAGACAGAAGACCCAGAGGTGAACATTCTCTATTATATTATACTGCACCCTCCGCCCAGATTGTGATGTCATCCCATCACTACCCTAATCCTCACCCCTTTTTCCTCCTCACAGATTATTGAAATCCCAGACAAGATGGAAAAACGCTCTGAAAGGAAAGAGGCAGAGGGAGAGTCCTCCACCACAGAGAACGACAAAGAAAAGAACAAAGACACAGAAGAGAAGGAGGATAAAGAGACTGAAGAGAAGGAAACCAAGGAAACCCAAAAGGAGACGGCAGACAAGGAGAAGGATTCCCCCACTGAAGTCAAAGGTGAAGGGTCAGAGGCCACAGCAATGTCAGAGGAGGCCAAGCCTAAAGGTCAGTCGGGACAGTCAGGGTGACACAGATACTGTTTTATTTTATTTTATTTTATTTCACCTTTATTTAACCAGGTAGGCCAGTTGAGAACAAGTTCTCATTTACAACTGCGACCTGGCCAAGATAAAGCAAAGCAGTTCGACACATACAGAGTTACAGAGTTAAAACAAACATACAGTCAATAATACAGTATAAACAAGTCTATATATGATGTGAGCAAATGAGGTGAGAAGGGAGGTAAAGGCAAAAAAAGGCCATGGTGGCAAAGTAAATACAATATAGCAAGTAAAACACTGGAATGGTAGATTTGCAATGGAAGAATGTGCAAAGTAGAAATAAAAATAATGGGGTGTAAAGGAGCAAAATAAATAAATCATTTAAATACAGTAGGGGAAGAGGTAGTTGTTTGGGCTAAATTATAGGTGGGCTATGTACAGGTGCAGTAATCTGTGACCTGCTCTGACAGTTGGTGCTTAAAGCTAGTGAGGGAGATAAGTGTTTCCAGTTTCAGAGATTTTTGTAGTTCGTTCCAGTCATTGGCAGCAGAGAACTGGAAGGAGAGGCGGCCAAAGAAATAATTGGTTTTGGGGGTGACTAGAGAGATATACCTGCTGGAGCGTGTGCTACAGGTGGGAGATGCTATGGTGACCAGCGAGCTGAGATAAGGGGGGACTTTACCTAGCAGGGTCTTGTAGATGACATGGAGCCAGTGGGTTTGGCGACGAGTATGAAGCGAGGGCCAGCCAACGAGAGCGTACAGGTCGCAATGGTGGGTAGTATATGGGGCTTTGGTGACAAAACGGATTGCACTGTGATAGACTACATCCAATTTGTTGAGTAGGGTATTGGAGGCTATTTTGTAAATGACATCGCCAAAGTCGAGGATTGGAAGGATGGTCAGTTTTACAAGGGTATGTTTGGCAGCATGAGTGAAAGATGCTTTGTTGCGAAATAGGAAGCCAATTCTAGATTTAACTTTGGATTGGAGATGTTTGATATGGGTCTGGAAGGAGAGTTTACAGTCTAACCAGACACCTAAGTATTTGTAGTTGTCCACGTATTCTTAGTCAGAGCCGTCCAGAGTAGTGATGTTGGACAGGCGGGCAGGTGCAGGTAGCGATCGGTTGAAGAGCATGCATTTAGTTTTACTTGTATTTAAGAGCAATTGGAGGCCACGGAAGGAGAGTTGTATGGCATTGAAGCTTGCCTGGAGGGTTGTTAACACAGTGTCCAAAGAAGGGCCAGAAGTATGCAGAATGGTGTCGTCTGCGTAGGTGGATCAGAGACTCACCAGCAGCAAGAGCGACCTCATTGATCTATACAGAGAAGAGTCGGTCCAAGAATTTAACCCTGTGGCACCCCCATAGAGACTGCCAGAGGTCCGGACAGCAGACCCTCCGATTTGACACACTGAACTCTATCAGAGAAGTAGTTGGTGAACCAGGCGAGGCAATCATTTGAGAAACCAAGGCTGTCGAGTCTGCCGATGAGGATGTGGTGATTGACAGAGTCAAAAGCCTTGGCCAGATTAATGAATACGGCTGCACAGTAATGTTTCTTATCAATGGCAGTTAAGATATCGTTTAGGACCTTGAGCGTGGCTGAGGTGCACCCATGACCAGCTCTGAAACCAGATTGCATAGCAGAGAAGGTATGGTGAGATTCGAAATGGTCGGTAATCTGTTTGTTGACTTGGCTTTCGAAGACCTTAGAAAGGCATGGTAGGATAGATATAGGTCTGTAGCAGTTTGGGTCAAGAGTGTCCCCCCCTTTGAAGAGGGGGATGACCTCAGCTGCTTTCCAATCTTTGGGAATCTCAGACGACACGAAAGAGAGGTTGAACAGGCTAGTAATAGGGGTGGCAACAATTTCGGCAGATAATTTTAGAAAGAGAGGGTCCAGATTGTCTAGCCCGGCTGATTTGTAGGGGTCCAGATTTTGCAGCTCTTTCAGAACATCAGCTGAACGGATTTGGGAGAAGGAGAAATGGGGAAGGCTTGGGCGAAGGTCATGTCTCCTGTGGTTGTGACCCCTGACCTGTGTTCTCTCTGTTATAGTGGAGGAGAGCAAAGAGGAGAAGATGGACACCAGTCCTCTTGCAGAGGACAAGAAAGGTAGGTTCTTCTGTTCCTTACACACATTTATGGACACACACACACGAACAAACATATGGTGCTAACCCAGTATTCTTCCTCCCTTCAGAGCAAAAAGAGGAGAAAGATGGTTTGAAGACCGAGGAGTCTGGCAAGCTGCAGAATGGAGAGAACAGTAAAGAAGGAGTGGCAGCAGCAGGGATGGCGGTGAATGTGAGTGAGGAGAAGAAGAAGGCTACCAAGCAGAGGTTCATGTTCAACATCGCAGACGGAGGATTCACAGGTACACACACAGATCTAGGATCAGCTAACCCTCCCCAACTCCCTAACCTTATCTAGTAACCATTGGTGGGCAGGGGGATGCAAACTGTCCTTTGTTCATTTTCAGTCTCTCTTAACATCTCTCTCTCTCTCCAGAGCTCCACTCTCTGTGGCAGAACGAGGAGAGGGCGGCGACCGTAACCAAGAAGACATTTGAGATCTGGCATCGTCGCCATGACTACTGGCTGCTGGCTGGCATCATACAGTATCCTTTCACTCTGTACCAACGTCACTCTGTACCAACGTCACTCTGTACCAACTTCACCCTGTACCAACTTAACCCTGTACCAACCTCTCTCTGTACCAACCTCTCTCTGTACCAACATCACTCTGTACCAACTTCACCCTATACCAACCTCTCTCTGTACCAATCTCTCTCTGTACCAACGTCACTCTGTACCAACCTCTGTACCAACGTCTCTCTGTACCAACGTCACTCTGTACCAACGTCACTCTGTACCAACGTCTCTCTGTACCAACCTCACTCTGTACCAACTTCACCCTGTACCAACTTCACCCTGTACCAACGTCTCTCTGTACCAACCTCACTCTGTACCAACCTCGCTCTGTACCAACGTCTCTCTGTACCAACCTCACTCTGTACCAACCTCACTCTGTACCAACCTCACTCTGTACCAACTTCACCCTGTACCAACTTCACCCTGTACCAACTTCACCCTGTACCAACGTCTCTCTGTACCAACCTCACTCTGTACCAACCTCACTCTGTACCAACCTCACTCTGTACCAACCTCACTCTGTACCAACCTCACTCTGTAACAACTTCACCCTGTACCAACCTCACTCTGTACCAACCTCACTCTGTACCAACCTCACTCTGTACCAACGTCACTCTGTACCAACCTCATTCTGTACCAACGTCACTCTGTACCAACCTCACTCTGTACCAATGTCTCTCTGTACCAACGTCACTCTGTACCAACGTTTCTCTGTACCAACCTCACTCTGTACCAACTTCACCCTGTACCAACCTCACTCTGTACCAACGTCACTCTGTACCAACGTCACTCTGTACCAACCTCACTCTGTACCAACCTCACTCTGTACCAATGTCTCTCTGTACCAACATCTCTCTGTACCAACATCTCTCTGTACCAACCTCTCTCTGTACCAACGTCACTCTGTACCAACCTCTCTCTGTACCAACGTCTCTCTGTACCAACGTCTCTCTGTACCAACGTCTCTCTGTACCAACGTCACTCTGTACCAATCTCACTCTGTACCAATCTCACTCTGTACCAACGTCTCTCTGTACCAACGTCACTCTGTACCAATCTCACTCTATACCAATCTCACTCTGTACCAATCTCACTCTGTACCAATCTCTCTCTGTACCAACCTCACTCTGTACCAACCTCACTCTGTACCAACCTCACTCTGCTAATCAAAGTGTGGAGGAGTAGGTTATTAGTTGGATCAGGTACATTAGTGCAGGGCTGGAACTAAAACCTATAGGACCAGGGTTGGAGACCACTGCACTACTCAGCAGGATGTCAGAGGTTTGGTGGGAGGACTGTGAATCATTATGATGTCATGACCTTTGACCGTGGCGCCTCTCAGACACGGTTACGCTCGCTGGCAGGACGTGCAGAGCGACGTGAAATATGCAATCCTCAACGAGCCCTTCAAGGGGGAGATGAGCCGAGGAAACTTCCTGGAGATCAAGAACAAGTTCCTGGCCAGGAGGTTTAAGGTGCGCTGGGCTGGCCGGATGTTTCTGTCTCTTTCTGTCTATTGAACCACTCTGTGTTCTGTTGAGCCCACTGTCTCTTTCTTTCAGTTAATCACTCTGTTTACCTCTTCCCTCTCTCCCACTGTCTCTTTCTTTCTGTTAATCACTCTGTTTACCTCTTCCCTCTCTCCCACTGTCTCTTTCTTTCTGTTAATCACTCTGTTTACCTCTCCCCTCTCTCCCACTGTCTCTTTCTTTCTGTTAATCATTCTGTTTACCTCTTCCCTCTCTCCCACTGTCTCTTTCTTTCTGTTAATCACTCTGTTTACCTCTTCCCTCTCTCCCACTGTCTCTTTCTTTCTGTTAATCACTCTGTTTACCTCTTCCCTCTCTCCCACTGTCTCTTTCTTTCTGTTAATCACTCTGTTTACCTCTTCCCTCTCTCCCACTGTCTCTTTCTTTCTGTTAATCACTCTGTTTACCTCTTCCCTCTCTCCCACTGTCTCTTTCTGTTAATCACTCTGTTTACCTCTTCCCTCTCTCCCACTGTCTCTTTCTTTCTGTTAATCATTCTGTTTACCTCTTCCCTCTCTCCCACTGTCTCTTTCTGTTAATCACTCTGTTTACCTCTTCCCTCTCTCCCACTGTCTCTTTCTTTCTGTTAATCACTCTGTTTACCTCTTCCCTCTCTCCCACTGTCTCTTTCTTTCTGTTAATCGCTCTGTTTACCTCTTCCCTCTCCCACTGTCTCTTTCTGTTAATCACTCTGTTTACCTCTTCCCTCTCTCCCACTGTCTCTTTCTGTTAATCACTCTGTTTACCTCTTCCCTCTCTCCCACTGTCTCTTTCTTTCTGTTAATCACTCTGTTTACCTCTTCCCTCTCTCCCACTGTCTCTTTCTTTCTGTTAATCATTCTGTTTACCTCTTCCCTCTCTCCCACTGTCTCTTTCTTTCTGTTAATCATTCTGTTTACCTCTTCCCTCTCTCTCTCATCTCTGTACCCCCCGCCCCCTCTGACTCTAGTTGTTGGAGCAGGCGTTGGTGATTGAGGAGCAGCTTCGCAGGGCAGCCTACCTGAACATGTCTGAGGACCCGGCCCACCCCTCCATGGCCCTCAACACCCGCTTCAGTGAGGTGGAGTGTCTGGCTGAGTCCCACCAACACCTCAGCAAGGAGTCCATGTCAGGGAACAAGCCTGCTAACGCAGTACTGCACAAAGGTAGACCACACACAGACTCGCTCTCTTTCTTTCTCATTGTCTCTTTTCTGTCTCTGCTTTTCTTACCCACTTCCATCATCTCTTTTTCTTATTTCTCTCCCTCTCGTCATTGTTTCCTAAACTCTGTCAGTTGGACTTTGGTGGTGGTAACTATGTCTCTCTCCTTCAGTTCTCAAACAGCTTGAGGAGCTTCTGAGTGACATGAAGGCCGACGTCACCCGTCTCCCGGCAACCATCGCCCGTATACCTCCCGTCGCCGTGAGGCTGCAGATGTCGGAGAGGAACATCCTCAGCCGATTGGCCAGCCGCGGGTCCGACGTCACAGGGCAGAGCCAATCACAGACCACGCAGCAGATGCAGGTGCCACGCTGACCAATTCCGCCAGTCCTCCTCAAGGCGTTCTCCCATCCGTGTTTTGGAATCGGAGAGTGACCCTCATCTCACCCCCACTCTGCACCTCTTCTGTCCCCAAACCAAAACTCACACTCTGGACAGTAGAGTAAGGTCTCTACCCACCAACACATCTTCTCTGGACACAGCAGACTACAAATGTTCTGCTTCCTCTTCACCCAAAGACACCTGTAGGAACACAGTCTCTGTTCTCCACTGGGAACACCTTCTCTACAGTATCTACCTAATGAACTGCAGCACTGTCTCTGTGTCTGTCTGTTATGAGTCTAACTTTCACACAGAGGTTGTTTTCACTGTATCTTTCCCCAAGCCTGTCTCTAAAATAGACAGCGGTGTACCTGGCTCTGTCCCATAGAATTAGAATGGGTCAAATGGAATTTTCCACTCCAAGTAAAGGTTCTATAATATGTGGACTCGTTGTTCTATGGGTGTGCAGAATTAAATTTGATATGCAACATGTACAATTCAATTCAGTAAATATGAAATCATGTGGAATTTAGAACTATGTCTGTTCTGCCCATTTCTGGGTGTGTACCTCTTCTGAGTGTGTGTATGTGTGTGTGTCTGTGTGTGTAGGTGGGTACATTGCTCTATACTTCCCACAGAGAGACTGTTAATAACTATCAACTGATGAGGATGCTTTAGTAGAATAATATTGGTTCTGTGTTACACTCCTGCCCCTCCCCCTCTTCACTGCTCCCTTCACCTGTAAACTCAGGTGGTCCATAACACTAGCCTGTTATTGGCTCTCCCCGCTCCTCGGCCACGCCCCGTCCTGCAGCTCTACATTCCTGAACGATTGCATCACAAATGTTCCCGGAGGCCTCGCCCCCTTTTTGCCCAAATAAGGACATGCAATAGCTCCACTAGTGTAGACACACGGGGCCGCATTGAGAATGATGGCAATCTCTAAATGAATTAAATGTCTTAGTCTAATGTTTTGTTCTTTTACATTTTGGAATATTATTATGGTTACCAGCTTGTTGTTTTTATCGTTACAGTTTCTTCTGAGAACTCCAATAAAAAGGGTAACAGTTTGTGATGCTTGTTTCTTTGCCCTTTATTATGTGAGGGCATTATTATCTGGATACATCACATTGTATTATAAACTGGGTGGGGTCGAGCCCTGAATGCTGATTGGCTGACAGCTGTGGTATATCAGACCGTATACCACGGGTTTGACAAAAGGTGTATTTTTACTGCTCTAATTACGTTGGTAACCAGTTTATAATAGAAATAAGGCACCTCGGGGGTTTGTGGTATATGGCCAATATACCACGACTAATGATTGTGTCCAGGCACTCCACGTTTCATAGTGCTTAAAAACAGCCGTTGGCTGTGGTATATTGGCCAAATACCACACCTTATTGCTTAAATGACCAATGGCACGTGTCATAATTTGACCTACAAGGTCTGTGGAAGGGCATCATCTGATTTAACTGCATCTATAAAGTAAAAAAACCATAGAACACAGGTACGGGAAGAGGAGGGAGTGTGGCTGTAAATGTATGATGGGAAAGGTGAAAGCTCATTTAATTTTGCAGGAGAGGGAAGGAGAACACATGGACGGTTAGAGGGAGAGAAGAAGAGAGAGACAGGAACAGACTTGTTTTCCGACAAGTCCGACAGACTTGTTTTCAGACAGACAGAGAGGCGCAATTATGAAAATTGCGGGAAATTACAGGGCGGGACAAAATACTGCGTTGTAATAGAGCCTGCTGATAACTTATCAGGACAGAGACAGGGAAGGAGGAATAGAGAGAGAGGGAGGGAGGGATACAGAGAGGGACGGAGGAATAGAGAGAGAGAGAGATAGGGAGGGATAGAGAGAGGGACGGAGGAATAGAGATATAGAGAGATAGGGAGGGATAGAGAGAGGGATGGAGGAATAGTGAGAGGGGGAGGGAAGGATAGAGAGAGGGACGGAAGAATAGAGAGATAGGGAGGGATAGAGAGAGGGATGGAGGAATAGTGAGAGGGGAAGGGAGGGATAGAGAGATAGGGAGGGATAGAAAGAGGGAGGGAGGAATAGTAAGAGGGGGAGGGATGGATAGAGAGAGGGACGGAGGAATAGAGAGATAGGGAGGGAGGGATAGAGAGATAGGGAGGGATAGAGAGAGGGCAGTCAGAGGAATTGTAGAACGCAAGAAGGAAAACAGGGGGAACAACAGGGAGAGACAGGAAATGAGTGAGAAAGAAGAGGTAGATAGAGGGACAGAAGAGAGAAGCAGCTGGAACAGTGTAGTATACTCTAGTTAACGACACGGTGGACAGACCACACTGCACTAACCTCTAGCTCATCTTCGTTCTGTTTTAAAGACTGGATCTATGAGACTGAACTGCTGTCTAGAACACCTGAGCAAAAGTCCATTCAATGTCTTGTGGGTAAGTACTATCTATAGACACAGTTAGCATGTGAAGCTCACAGGTGTGAAAGGGGAAGAGAGCCCAATTCAAACTGCTGCAGGCGTTTTGTTTCACTAACCAGTATGTTTGTGTGTCTGCAATTCCTGGTGTTAACCATTGTTCTAACACCTGCAGTACAAACGTCTGTTAGTCTGTGCATGTGTGTGTGTGTGTGCGTGCTCGCTCGCTCGCATGCTTGTGTATGTACACTCTAGCCTTCTGTAATGTATGTATTTAAAATCACACGTGGGAGAACTAATTATGTTCTCATCGGCTGATCATTCTGTGTACAACTTCCTATTTTTGAGTTGCACCTGCTTTTGCCCTAAGAAAAGCCTCAATTGGACTCTTGAACTCTACAAGGTGTCGAAAGCATTCTACAGGGAGGTTGGCCCATGTTGACTTCCCACAGTTGTATCAAGTTGGATGGATTTGCTTTTGGGTGGTGGACCATTTTTGATACACACAGGAAACTGTTGAATGTGAAAAACCCAGCAGTTCTTGACACAAACCGGTGCGCCTGACACCTACTACCATACCGAGTTCAAAGGCACTTCAATCTTTTGTCTTGTCATTCCCCCACTGAATGGCACACATACACAGTCCTGAATGGCACACATACACAGTCCTGAATGGCACACATACACAGTCCTGAATGGCACACATACACAGTCCTGAATGGCACACATACACAGTCCTGAATGGCACACATACACAGTCCTGAATGGCACACATACACAGTCCTGAATGGCACACATACACAGTCCATGTCTCATTTGTCTCAAGGCTTAAAACCCCTTCATTAACCTGTCTCATTCCCTTCATCTACACTGAAGTGGGTTTAACAGGTGACATCAATAAGGGATCCTAGCTTCACCTGGATTCACCTGGTCAGTCTATGTCACCGAAAGCTTTTTATACTCCGTGTATTTACATACATTTAAATCTCACTGTTAGATGTCCAGGCAAGAGAAATAGGATTTGCAAGCCAAAGTGATCGCCCTGGAAGATTCTTGTTTTGACAATAGTTACTGTCAGACAGGGCTCTTACCTTGGTGTCATTTATTAGTATTTATTTCAAACCCGTCCCCCACCAGGCTGCTGAGGGGAGGACGGCTCATAATAATGGCTGGAACGGATGTGTTTGATGTTGTTGATACCATTCCACCGATTCTGCTCCAGCCATTACCACGAGCCCGTCCTCCCCAATTATGGTGCCACCAACTTCCTGTGTCCCCCACCCCTCCTTTCAGAGGACAAAAGCAACCTTGTTTTACACACTTTCCCCCCCAGATATATTTCTACATACATGTCACTTTTCCCACACATGACAAAAATACAGTTCAATATACACTGACGGTACAAAACATTATCACAATAGTTAGGTGCCGATATGATTAGTATTGCGGTTCTTATGATTCTCACGATTCTATATGTATTGAGATTCGATATTGTGATTTTATTGCGATTCGATTTTCCAAACATATTGCTCACCAAATGTTTGCTGTGGAGGGACAAGAGAGAGACATGGTAAAATGTGTTTTGATCAGTCATGGAAATAAATGTGCTGAAAACACATTGGTTCCTTATTTAAAAAGAAGATGGAGAACAAGATATGAGGGGAAAATAATGGAGTTTTAGTGCAAGTACAGCCTACTATAGCAAATCTAGTATTGCAATTTTGTCAAAACGATACGATATATCGTCAAAAATGATATCCCAATATGTAAATGTATCAATGTTTTCCTCCGTTGCTATTAGTCAATGTGAGAGTGTGTTCTTTCATTGAAGGCAAATCCTTATCACTTGGACTTTGGCTGCGAGAAAAACACACGTGTGTATGTGTGTTAATCAGTGTGTGTGATAATGTGTACATACCCTGAAGGAGTGACTGGATCAAGAGATGTCGTCACTTGGTATGTGTGTGTTAGTAAGTGTGTGTGAATCTTTGTGGAAGGTGGTCATCATTTTTGGGTGTTAGAAATGATACACAACAGCGACATGACTGAACAGTGAAAAGCCCTTCTCAACGTCAGCTCTCAGCTCTGTACATGTATCATCAGAGCCTGAAAAGCAGAGAGAAAGATGGACAATTTCACAGCTGTCTTCCAGTGTAACAGACTTCACAGGTTCATCAGCCTCCACCTCTAGTGTTCAGATCGTAGATTTAACAGTGTGAAAAAGACAATGTGGTTCTGACGTTCCTCTCTCAGCTCCTACGTCTCAGATTTAATCAGTCCCCCCAAACCCCAGAAAAGTGGGTTTGTCTCTGTCTCTCACTTCCTCCAGGTCTTCTCTTGGTGGGGCTCTGTTCAAAAAACAAATCTATTTAACCTTTATGTGGTATTATTTGATAATAATGCATATTATATATAACTCACACCACACACAAAAAGGCATTCAGACATATGTGGCACACAAGATACATGGTGCTCTCGGCCCCAGCCACTACAGATCAGGAGCTTTAAACGGCACCTCTCACCTACTCTGCTGCTTTGCATGTTGGTTGTATTGAAATGTGTAACACTAACTTGAACAGGCAGTCACACTGTAACATCAAGCTGTTAACTTATACAGCCCTGCTTTGTTGCTATGTGTCTTTCGTAGCCACACCAGCTGGCTGTTGCATTGTGGGAAGAGTAGTTTCAGTTTCAAGCTCTAACAGACTTCTGTGGACAAGCCTTTAGTATACATGTAGCCCACCTCTTCTTGTAGCATGCTCACATGTCATTTTGTATTGCTGCTCACATGAACAGTGTTGTGTAGTTGCTATCCTGACTGTAGTTATGTGTGTGTGTTGCTTATTGTAAGTTTGTTATCAAGACCTCACTGTTGTAAATGGTTTGAGTGCGACACACGGGGGGGGAAGGTCGCACTCTGAAAATAAGGAAGTGTAATACGAGCATGACCTTTGTGCATCAAACACAAATGGCACACAAAAGGTTAGACGCACACACTTGCACACACACAGCTGAAAGAAGAGGGGAGGAGTGGAGGACAGGTGGGTTAGAAGGAAAGATAGATAATGAGAAGGACCGGGAAAAATGTATGATTTGTTTAACCAGTATATACTGAAGGGGCTAGTGTGTTTTTCATTCCTGATAGTGATGGTGTGCAGATGTGCAGTTCCTTAGTTTACCTTTACCTTACCCCCCCCCCCCCCCCCCCCCCCTCTCTCTCGCTCTCTCTCTCTCTCTTTCTCGCTCTCTCTAGTTCATTATCTCATTGAAGAACAGTGTATGGTATGACATGTTCAGAGTAATCTCACTGGACTGTCTGTTTGCAAAACACTAGTGGTTAGTGGTGCTATGATCCTTCTGAAGGGATAGAGAAGAGAGCGAGAGAGATGTGATCAATTAGATTGAGGCAAGGAGAGAGAAAAAATTATTGATACATTTTAAAGATGAAATCTAAGCGTTTTTATTGCGTTGACATTTATAAAGTATATCTTTCTGTAAGAGATTCCGGCCTGTCAGCTTTTTTTGTTCCTGTCTGTCTCTTGCTTTCACTGTTTTGTGAAAAGAGCCACAAAAAGGAAGGAAGGAGCGAGAGAGTGTCACAGAACGACAGAGAGAAAAATCAAAAAGAGGGGAGGGAAGAAGGGTAAGACATACATGAGCCTGTCAGCAAGAGTGTCGCTTGTTTTCAGAAGGAGCTGAGAACAGTAAGATTGTTTACTTATCTACCTAATGTGAGATATATTGAGAAAGAGAAAGGGTAAGGGAGGAAAGAGGGTTTGATGAACAGATGAGCGTGGGAGGAAAAGAGGAAGAGAAGACAGGTTGTTTAGAATGGTGTTCTTTGCGTATGTGATGTTGAATGAGATAAATGGAGGAAGAAATACAGCAGACTAATGTGTGGAGGAGGGCAGTTAGAGAGAGAGAGAGGGATGATAATGGAAGTAAAACATGATTTGTAAGTGTATCCTCACTATCCCGTCTCCTTCTCTTTGGGCCCAGAAGAAGTGAAGGTGAAAATGGTTCGGTGAGTTGATCTCCTCCCTCTCAAGACTCTTACACCCAGTTGCTCAACCCTGGTCTGGATCTGCCTTTACCTAACGCGTGATGTTAACTTCTCTCTTTCTTTTACTTGTTCTCTCTGTTTCTTTACCATCAGTACTTTGTTCTTTAGTCTTTTCTGCTGTCTTGTGTGTTTGTAGTTCACACGTAACGATTTGTTTTCAAACTCTGTAGGAATTCCCAGCTATTTTGCAGTAGTTTTTCACATTCTTGAAATGTTCCCCAATTCTGACTATCAATATCTCTACCATGTCTTGTGTAGCTACAACTACACTTACACTTGGCAACAGATATCATTAGCAGAAGGTTGTTCTGTAGAATAGGCTAGTATAGTATCCATAGAATCAAAAGTTGGTGCTTTGCAGTGAGGTGGGTTTGTGGGTAGGTGGTCTGTTTGTCATCTCTTAGGCCTTATGCAGGCTTTTCCATTCAAACTTTATGCCAGTTATTTTTCTTGAAACAATTTTGTATACTTGTATACTAGCGTTTACTTAAAAAAGGTTGCAATAATGCTGTGTAGACTGCTCTCTACCTAGTACTGTGTTAATCTATGAGCTGGTAATGGTACCTAGTACTGTGTTAATCTATGAGCTGGTAATGGTACCTAGTACTGTGTTAATCTATGAGCTGGTAATGGTACCTAGTACTGTGTTAATCTATGAGCTGGTAATGGTACCTAGTACTGTGTTAATCTATGAGCTGGTAATGGTACCTAGTACTGTGTTAATCTATGAGCTGGTAATGGTACCTAGTACTGTGTTAATCTATGAGCTGGTAATGGAATGCAGGGATTGAAATGGGATTTACATACACATTGTGATTTAACTCATCTTTATTACCACGTCTCATATAATTTCCCATCGAGGGAAGAAACGGAGTATCAAGGAGATGATGTGGCTCAGTGGACAGGTGCGGCAGGGCCAGACGATAACCATTTGTGTGTGCATGTGCTTATGTGCGTGGTCTGATCTGTGTGTGTGTGGTTTGTATATACTGTATGTATACACTACCGTTCAAAAGTTTGGGGTCACTTAGAAATGTCTTTGTTTTTAAAAGAAAAGCACATTTTTTGTCCGCTAAAATAACATAAAATTGATCAGACATACAGTGTAGACATTGATAATGTTGTAAATTACTATTGTAGCTGGAAACGGTTGATTTTTTATGGAATATCTACATAGGCGTACAGAGGCCCATTATCAGCAACCATCACTCCTGTGTTCCAATGGCATGTTGTGTTAGCTAATCCAAGTTTATCATTTTAAAAGGCTAATTGATTATTAGAAAACCCTTTTGCAAACTGTTGTTTGGTTAAAGAAGCAATACAAGTGGCCTTCTTTAGACTAGTTGAGTATCTGGAGCATCAGCATTTGTGAGTTTGATTACAGGCTCAAAATGGCCAGAAACAAATAACTTTCTTCTGAAACTCGTCTGTCTATTCTTGTTCTGAGAAATGAAAGCTAATAATGCTAGAAATGGCCAAGAAACTGATCTCGTACAACGCTGTGTACTACTCCCTTTACAGAACAGCGCAAACTGGCTCTAACCAGAATATAAAGAGGAGTGGGAGGCCACAGTGCACAACTGAGCAAGAGGACAAGTACATTAGAGTGTCTAGTTTGAGAAACAGAAACCTCACAAGTCCTCAACTGGCAGCTTCATTAAATAGTACCCGCAAAACGCCAGTCTCAACGTCAGCAGTGAGGAGCTGACTCCGGGATGCTGGCCTTCTAGGCAGAGTTGCAAAGAAAAAGCCATATCTCAGACTGGCCAATAAAAAAGAAAAGATTAAGATGGGCAAAAGAACACAGAGACTGGACAGAGGAACTCTGCTCTAACCAGAATACAAAGAGGAGTGAGAGGCCCCGGTGCACATCTGAGCAAAAGGACAAGTACATTAGAGTGTCTAGTTTGAGAAACAGATGCCTCACAAGTCATCAACTGGCAGCTTCATCAATTTGATGTTATTTTAATGGACAAAAAATGTGCTTTTCTTTCAAAAACAAGGACATTTCTAAGTGATCTCAAACTTTTGAACGGTAGTGTATGTATGTAATGTGTTTCTCTCTGTGCATCCAGGTGGTTCCACAGGGATATCTCTGGCTTGGATGCTGAGTCTGTTTTGAAGAGCCGGGGCGTCCATGGCAGCTTCCTGGCCCGACCCAGCAGGAAGAACCAGGGAGACTTCTCTCTCTCTGTCAGGTAGGAATACACCCCATCTCTTTCTTTGTCCTTATCTCTCTATCTCCATCAGCTAGGACATCCTCCATCTCTTTCTCTCTCCATCAGCTAGGACATCCTCCATCTCTTTCTCTCTCCATCAGCTAGGACATCCTCCATCTCTTTCTCCTCCATTCTCTCCATCAGCTAGGACATCCTCCATCTCTTTCTCCTCCATTCTCTCCATCAGCTAGGACATCCTCCATCTCTTTCTCCTCCATCAGCTAGGACATCCTCCATCTCTTTCTCCTCCTTTCTCTATCAGCTAGGACATCCTGCATCTCTTTCTCCTCATTTCTCTCTATCAGCTAGGACATCCTCCATCTCTTTCTCCTCCTCTCTCCCCATCAGCTAGGACATCCTCCATCTCTTTCTCCTCCTCTCTCTCCATCAGCTAGGACATCCTCCATTTCTTTCTCCTCCTTTCTCTATCAGCGGTTTCCTTCCTCTCTGGCAACTGAGTTAGGAAGAATGCTTGTATCTTTCTTGGTATTGATACACCATCCAAAGTGTAAATAATAACTTCACCATGCTCAAAGGAATATTCAATGTCTGCTTTTTTATTTTTACCCATCTACCAATACGTGCCCTTCTTTGTGAGCCATTGGAAACCCTCCCTGGTCTTTGTGGTTGAATCTGTGTTTGAAATTCACTGCTCAACTGAGGGACCTTACAGATAATTGTGTGTGTGGGTTACAAAAAATCATGTTAAACACTATTACTGCACACAGAGTGAGTCCATGCAACTTATTATGTGACTTGGTAAGCACGTTTTACTCCTGAACTTATTAAGGTTTAATACTTATTGACTCAAGACATTTCAGCTATTTATTTGTAATTCATTTGTCAAACATTTGAAAAACATAATTCCACTTTGACGTTATGGGGTATTGTGTGCATTCCAGTGACCCAAAAATCAACATTTTATCAATTTGAATTTCAGGACCTAACAATAATAAATGTGGGAAAAGTCAAGAGGTGTGAACACTTGCTGAAGGCACTGTATGTTAACCTACAGAATTTCACTACACCTGCAATAACATCTGCTAGATGTGTATGTGACCAATAACATTTGATTTGAAAATGTGATTTTATTAAATTTGTTTTATAGTATATCCTCTCTCCTCACTCATCCTTTCCTCTCTCCTTTTCTTGCCCTCTGTCAGGGACAGATACACTGCATCTCTCTTTCGCTACTTTACATTGTTTTTATTTACTTAAAACTATCTTAGGAAGAATTGTCTACTGTCACTGACTGGCCCACGAATGTCCCCCCTCCCCTGATCTTTGACCCCAGGGTGGGTGAGCTGGTGACCCACATCCGTATCCAAAACACAGGGGACTTCTACGACCTGTATGGAGGGGAGAAGTTTGCCACGCTGTCCGAGCTGGTGGAGCACTACACTGCAGAGAACGGGATCCTGCAGGACAAAGACGGCACCATCATCGAGCTCAAATACCCCTTCAACTGCTCTGACCCCACCACCGAGAGGTCAGTGCACTCTAACCCTTACCCCTAACCCTTAATTCCACCAGAGTCAGTCAGTCAAGTCTGTGTATTCTTGCCTGAAATCTCTATCCCCAAACTTCACCATTCAGAGGCCTGTGCTCTGCTTTCACTGTTCCTCTGAATTTCAAATGTTATTTATCAAACGGAAGCAGATCATATAAAATACTCCTGAGACATCCAGCCATTTTGTCATTTCATACTTTCTTAATCTAAACGCTTAATGTTGAGGATCATAAAGCTTTCAGAAGGAAAGGTAATTCTATGGCCTTTACTTTGAGGCGTGTCTGTGTGTGTGTGGCGTGTGTGTGGCGTGTGTGTAAATCCCTCATGTTCTACCCTCACTGCCCCTCCTTTCCCCGCTCTCTTTTCTCTGTCAGTTTGACTTCCCTTTCTTGCTGCGGTTGGAAACTTTAGGTTTTGACACATTTGAAAACAGTGACCAGACCCTCAATACCTTCCTCTCTCCTAACTTCCATCTCACTCTTGCTCTGTTTCAGTCTTTCTGGTCTCTTTCTTGATACCCATATCACAGGTACTGCTGTGATGGTGTGCTTTATGGTCTCATTTTAATGCAGAGGTGTCATGCTATGATATTTATGCCTCTGTAACTTTCTCACTCATCATTATTCACAATCCATTCATGATTATCCGTAATCATGGTAGAATCCACAGTCATGCAGAAGTGTTTAGAAACATATTATATTCTTATTTACAATAAAAGTGACTCCACAAAATCATCTGGACTACCTGACATGATGACTCCTTGCTGTCCCCAGTCCACCTGGCTGTGCTGCTGCTCCAGTTTCAACTGTTCTGCCTTAATATTATTTGACCATGCTGGTCATTTATGAACATTTGAACATCTTGGCCATGTTCTGTTATAATCTCCACCCGGCACAGCCAGAAGAGGACTAAGAGGCCACCCCACATAGCCTGGTTCCTCTCTAGGTTTCTTCCTAGGTTTTGGCCTTTCTAGGGAGTTTTTCCTAGCCACCGTGCTTCTACACCTGCATTGCTTGCTGTTTGGGGTTTTAGGCTGGGTTTCTGTACAGCACTTTGAGATATCAGCTGATGTACGAAGGGCTATATAAATAAATTTGATTTGATTTGATTTGATCTGAAACACAACCAAAACAAACTGCAAATGCATCCAACAAGTTAGTAGAGCCACAAGCTTGATGTAGCCATTGCGTGCTAGGAATATGGGGCCAAAAATTGGTTGGGACTATGTACAAAGAAGTGCTGCAATTTCTAAACGTTCACCCGATATGGATGAAAGTACCCTCAAATTCTGCACTTTGGGGTGAGGTATGGGGGGGATTTGGTGATATGGGGTGAGGAATGGGGGGGTGATATGGGGTGAGGAAGGGAGGGTTGGTGATATGGGGTGAGGAATGGGAGGGATTGGTGATATGGGGTGAGGAAAGGGGGGTGGTGATGTGGGGTGAGGTAGGGGGGTAGTTTGTGTGGAGCTCAGGCTATTAATATCATGCTGTCTTGAGCCACGAAATCTTGTCATCAGAATTTTCCGACCGCAAAGCAGGAAGTTCAGATGAAGAAATCGAGAACTGCGCCTAAATTTAAACAGCAGGCAGCACTCAGAGACGATCCCCATACTAATGAGTGTAAACTCTCCCAGACACACACACGCATGCACGCAAACACACACTCACATACACTATACTCGCAGGACAGAAATACCTTGCATAAACCCACATACAGTGCATCTGTACAGGCCGTAAATACACATTAGTTACCAAAATGTCCTCAACCATTTATTAAAGTCCTCTACTACTTTCCATTCCCACGCAAAACAGTTGCAGTACATTATATTTACACTTGCGTTCACTGTCTATCCGGTAGCACTGAACAAGCTGCAAACCGTACTTTTACAGTATAGTACTATACAGCCCTGTTCTAACACACTGGCTTCTGCTTTATGAGCTGCTTATTACAACCATGATTAGCTGAATCCAATGTGTTAGAGCAAGGCTGGAGCAAAAGCCTGTACTCACAGCAGCTCTCCAGGAGGAGGGTTGGCCAGCCCTGTTGTAGGGCATAGTGATGTTTCCATTAGAGCTTCATTGACCCCTTCTCTGTCATACACCATACAGGTGGTATCATGGACACCTGTCAGGCCCCAACGCAGAGAAGTTGCTATGGGAACGGGACGAGCCGGGCACCTTCCTGGTGCGGGAGTCTCTGTCCAAACCTGGAGACTTTGTTCTGTCTGTTCTGACTGAGGAGAAGATCAAGGCATCCAGCGGAGGGAGGAGGGTCTCACACATCAAGATCATGTGCCAGGTGTGTGTGTGTGTGTGTGTGTCTGTGTGTGGGCACATAAGTGTGTACAAGCATGTGAGAGTACTTGTGTTTTTCTCTCTCTAACACACATTCACTCACATTCATTATTGCAATTCACATTGTAATCTTTGCTCTAGTTTTTCTCATATCTGAGTACATCTAGTTATGAAACCAGACCAATTTTCAGTTTCCCCAAAATGTTTATTCTTATGCAACGAGTGACCTTCCTGCTTCCAACATCTAGGAGAAAACCTGACAAACATCAAACACACCACCACTACCGTCTCAGCACAGAAACAGTTATGCAAAGTGATGTCAATATGAACATGGAGGTTTGAGTTTGAAAGATATCACTGACCACATCCTGGTTACAAAAGTTTTACTTAAAAAACAAGTCTGCCAAGCGGTTATGTTTTAATTAGTTAGTTACGTATTTATTTGGACCCTTAGGTGATGTGTGAAAATGCATATACGATTCCAATAAAATACATGAGAATTGTTATTAAATACTTTATATTCATGCGTGTACAGTAACTACCACTAGAAATAAAAATAGCATAGTTATTTCCGAGTGCAGAGCTAGACTGTAACTAACTGCATTCATCCCCAAACCTACTTTTCGTAGATTCAACATTATCAGCAGCACCATCATGGTTAGGTTATTTTTAGCTGTGGTAATACAGTGCAGACATGAGGTGGATTTGAATGAGAGGCATTGTAGGGCTAGAGTCTGGAGAATTCAGGGTCAGAAGATTATCACAGAGGTCATTGAGTCCTGGCACAGGCCCTACCAGGATCAGCATCAGGTGCATATCTTAATAGATAAAGATATTTTCCGGTACTTTTGTTTACTTTTTAAATAGTGGTTCTGAAAGTAGCGCCCATGAGCCAAAAGTGGTCCTGAAAATTGCATACTATGTCGCAAATGGGCAGATATGTGCACCATGTCATTGCTCTCTCTCTCTAATGTGTATGTGAGTCTTGTTAGCTGTCACTCAAATGGCAAGGGGCTGAAGCTCATTGACTGAAACTTGAATTGCTAGGGGGTTTGCCCACATGAGTTGTAAATGAGTTGTAAATGAGTTGTAAATGTAGGGAAATTGGTGCAGTACAGCTTCCAGAAAACAGTCTCTTTCAAACTAGAAAATTCGTAGCCAATTGAGGTAAAACGGCAATTTTGCTCATAGATTATGCATGTACAGTGTGAACTACAGATACATCCAGCCCAAAGCGGGAGGTTTAAAAAAGACTTACTAGTCATCAAAGTACCGGCGCATGCCTTTTAAATCCATGAAGTACACTGACTGTAATAAATGAATGACTGAGTCTCAGTCTGGTGAGTCGGCCATCCAGCTGCATGATTAGATCATATTAGATAACATTTATTTCCCTCTTATGTGGAAATTTGCTTTCACGTGCTAAACATAACCAAAGACCCAAAACCACAGTTACCAACAGAACATTATTACTGTGTATTATTGACAGTTTCTATATTGTATATTGTCCCGTGTGTGTGGTGTGTATGTGTGTTTGAGCGTGTGTGTGTGTGTGTGTGTGTGTGTGTGTGTGTGTGTGTGTGTGTGTGTGTGTGTGTGTGTGTGTGTGTGTGTGTGTTTATATACAGTAACAGTCAAAAGTTTGAACACACCAACTCATTCAAGAGTTTTTCTTTATTTTTACTATTTTCATTGTAGAATAATATTGTAGTAGTAGTAACCAAAAAAGTGTTGAACAAATCAAAATATATTTTAGATTCTTCAAAGTAACCACCCTTTGCCTTGATGACTGCTTTGCGCACTCTTGGCATTCTCTCAACCAGATTCACCTGGAATTCTTTCCCAACACTCTTGAAGGAGTTCCCACAGATGCTGAGCACTTGTTGGCTGCTTTTCCTTCACTCTGCGGTCCAACTCATCCCAAACCATCTCAATTGGGTTAAGGTCGGGTGATTGTGGAGACCAGGTCATCTGATGCAGCACTCCATCACTCCCTTTCTTGGTCAAATAGCCCTTACACAGCCTGGAGGTGTGTTGGGTCATTGTCCTGTTGAAAAACAAATCATAGTCCCACTAAGCACAAACCAGATGGGATGGCGTATCGCTGCAGAATGCTGTGGTAGTCATGCTGGTTAAGTGTGCCTTGAATTCTAAATAAATCACAGACAGTATCACCAGCAAAGCACCCCCACACCATCCACCTCCTCCTCCATGCTTCACGGTGGGAACCACACATGCGGAGATCATCCATTCACCTGAGTCTCACAAAGACAAGGTGGTTGGAACCAAACATCTCAAATTTGGACTAATGTCCATTGCTCATTTTTCTTGGCCTAAGCAATTATCTTTAGTAGTGGTTTCTTTGCAGCAATTCAACCATGAAGGCCTGAGCAGTTGATGTTGAGATGCGTCTGTTACTCGAACTCTGTGAAGCATTTATTTTGGGCTGCAATTTCTGAGGCTGGTAACTCTAATGAACTTATCCTCTGCAGCAGAGGTAACTCTGGGTCTTCATTTCCTGTGGCGGTCCTCATGTGAGGCAGTTTCAACATAGCGCTTGATGGTTTTTGCGTCTGCACTTGAAGAAACTTTCAAAGTTCTTGAAATGTTCCTGACTTGACTGACCTTCATGTCTTAAAGTAATGGACTGTCATTTATTTTAGTTTATTTGGGCTGTTCTTGTCATAATATGGACTTGGTCTTTTACCAATAGAGCTATCTTCTGTATACCACCCTTACCATGTCACAACACAACTCATTGGCTCAAACACATTAAGAGCGAAAGAAATTCCACAAATTAACTTTTAACAAAGCACACATGTTAATTGAAATGCACTCCAGGTAACTTCCTCATGAAGCTGGATGAGAGAATGCCATGAGTGTACAAATGTAACGAGTGTGCTGAGAGTCGGGAAGCAAGTTCAAGGAGTGAGTGTTTTAATAAATAAAATAAACTATGACCACGAAACACAAACGCACCGGCATGAAAACAGAGTCAATAACACCTGAGGAAAGAACCAAGGGGAGTGACAGATATAGGGAAGATAATCAAGGAGGCGCAGGTTTGTGAGACGATGGTGACAGGTGTGATTTTCAACCAAAACCTAATTTTATTATTTTCTTTAATTATTATTATTTTTTATTTTACCCCTTTTTTCTCCCCAATTTCGTGGGATCCAATTGTTTAGTAGCTACTATCTTGTCTCATCGCTACTCCCTTACGGGCTCGGGAGAGACGAAGGTTGAAAGTCATGCGTCCTCCGATACACAACCCAACCAAGCCGCACTGCTTCTTAACACAGCGCCATCCAACCCGGAAGCCAGCCGCACCAATGTGTCGGAGGAAACACCGTGCACCTGGCAACCTTGGTTAGTGTGCAATGCGCCCGGCCCGCCACAGGAGTCGCTGGTGAGCAATGAGACAAGGACATCCCTACCGGCCAAACCCTCCCTAACCCGGACAAAGCTGGGCCAATTTTGCGTCGCCCCACGGACCTCCCCGTCGCGGCCGGTTACGACAGAGCCTGAGCGCGAACCCAGAGTCTCTGGTGGCACAGCTGGCGCTGCAGTACAGCACCCTTAACCACTGCGCCACCCGGGAGGCCCTCAAAACCTAATATTAGATAAAAGAAACCTAAGTTTACAAATTAGAAAACAAATTGATACTTATTGTATTTATTTAATTGACATAGTCACTCAATAACTGGTTGTGCCACCTTTAGCTGCAATGACAGCAACCAAATGCTACCTGTAGTTGTTGATCAGTCTCTCACATCGCTGTGGAGGAATTTTGGCCCACTCTTGCATGCAGAACTACTTTAACTCAACAACATTTGTGGGTTTTCAAGGATGAACTGCTCGTTTCAAGGTCTGCCACAACATCCCAATTGAGATTAGGTCTGTACTTTGACTAGGCCATTCCAAAACTTCAAATTTGTTGCTTTTTAGCCATTTTCATGCCTTGATTGTTTGTATTGGATCATTGTCTTGCTGCATGACCCAGCTGTGCTTCAGCTCACAGACGGATGGCCTGACATTCTCCAGTATAATTCTCTGATACAGAGCAGAATTCATGGTTCCTTCTACTAATAAGGCATGTCGTCCAGGTCCCGAGTCAGCAAAGTATCCCCAAACCATCACACTGCCACCACCATGCTTGACCGTTGGTATAGGGTTCTTACTGTGGAATGCAGTGTTTGGTTTTCGCCAGGCATAATGGGACCCATGTCGTCATATATTTATATAAATAGAATGACCGGTACACGGTGGGAGGCACAGAGATGTTTGACACCCTGGCTGACCTGATGGAGCACTACAAACGCAAAGGCATCGAGGAGATGTCTGGAACCTGGGTGCACCTCAAACAGGTAAATACATACAGGACTTACAGTTGTAACCCCATACAGGTTACAAGAGTCACCGTGAGTGTTGCAGTCAAGTTACAACCTTACACAGGTCGGAGATACTGTATCTTATAATGGGTTAAAGATCACCTGACTGACAAGATAGAGCCATATCCGAACAAATCTTGACTTCTTCTCCTTTTCTTCTCTTTCCTGTCTACTCCATCCTTCTCTCCTTCAGCCCTACTTCTCCACCAGAGTGAATGCAGCAGACATTGACAGCAGAGTGAGGCTGCTGGACCAGATGGCCGAGAGAGAGAACGAGGGAGACAAGAAGAGCAAAGCAGGATTCTGGGAGGAGTTTGATGTAAGTCGATGAAGTTTTTGATGGAAGGAAGATGTGATGTTTTGAACAACCCTTCTTAACCTCTTCCTCTCTTTACTCAACCTGGTCTCAGAGCATTTCCTATTATTATGTATGTAAATTCGAGACACTCCATTGAGTATGAGATTCTAAGTTTCTTATGGTATGTATCATCACCCATTTTATATGAAATATTATGAATTACAATTATTATTATATGTTACGAATTTGCAAAACGTACTACATGTTATGAATTTTCAAAAAGTATTATATGTAACGAATTCTAGCAAGGTGGCTAACGTTAACTACTTGGTTAATTTTAGCTAGTCTAGGGGTTAGGGTTAAGGTTAGGGTAAAGTTTAGGAGTTAGGTTAAAGGGTTAAGGTTAGGGGAAGGGTTAGCTAACGTGCGAAAAGGTAGTAAGTATTTGAAAAGTAGCTAAAATGCTAAAGTTGTCCGTAATGAGATTCAAACTAGCAACCTTTGGGTTACTAGATGTTAGCGTTATACACCCATGCATCTACCCCGAACAACCAACCTACTTTGTTTTGCCTTAAGTAACCATCTATCTTATGTTACCATACCATACGTAATATCATACTAATTTTGTTGTCTCGGATTTAAATGTACTATGTTACCTCTAGTCTATGAGACCAGGATGCATACTCTACTATAGGTTAGCTGAGGACTAATTTCTTACATGCTGACCACACCAGCATTGCAAAATAAATGTACACATACATCATTGCATCCAAACTGCTCGCTCGAGTTAACGAGCGTCTGCGTAGCCAGGCGCTAAAATAGAACTTGGTTCTATTTGTGACGCTTGATGCGCTGCAAGTCCCGGCTCTCTCATCTCCTCATTGGTTTTTAGGAGCATATACCCATGTAGGTGATTGAAAGTGTCACGGTCGTCCTCCTCTTCATCTGAAGAGGAGAGGCGAGAAGGATCGGAGGACCAAAATGCGGCGTGATATGTGTTCATCATGAATTTTAATAAAGAAAACACTGAACACTGAAACCCTATACAAAACAGTAAACAAAATAACAACCGTGAAGCTAATGCGAGCTGCGCTGAAACAAGCCATCAACATAGACAATCACCCACCAACAAACAGTGCAACCCAGGCTACCTAAGTATGATTCTCAATCAGAGACAACTAATGACACCTGCCTCTGATTGAGAACCATACTAGGCCGAAACATAGAAATCCCCAAATCATAGAAAATCAGAGGACAGAGGTGGGGCAGCTGCTCGGGACAGAGGTGGGGCAGCTGCTCGGGACAGAGGTGGGGCAGCTGCTCGGGACAGAGGGGCAGCTCTGGGCAGAGGGGCTCCGGCAGCAGCGCCGGACAGGCGGGAGACTCCGGCAGCAGCGCCGGACAGGCAGGAGACTCCGGCAGCAGCGCCGGACAGGCGGGAGACTCCGGCAGCAGCGCCGGACAGGCGGGAGACTCCGGCAGCAGCGCCGGACAGGCGGGAGACACCATAACACGGTGCCTGACCAGTAACGCGCTGCTTATAATAAGCACGAGGAGTGAGCTCAGGTCTGCTACCTGGCTTAGTACCACACCTCGTCTGCCCCCCCCAAAAAACATTTGGGGGCTGTGCTGCCTCCTCATATCGCCGCCGCTCAGCTTTCGCTGCCTCCAGCTCTGCTTTGGGGCGGCGATATTCCCCAGCCTGTGCCCAGGGTCCCTCTCTGTTCAGTATCTCCTCCAATGTCCAGGAGTCCTGTGATGCTGGCCGCTGTTGTTGCTGCTGCTGCTGCTGCTGTCGTCGCTGTCTTTTACCATGCCGCTTGGTCCTTGGTTGGTGGGTGATTCTGTCACGGTCGTCCTCCTCTTCATCTGAAGAGGAGAGGCGAGATGGATCGGAGGACCAAAATGCGGCGTGATATGTGTTCATCATGAATTTTAATAAAGAAAACACTGAACACATACCACGCCGCATTTTGGTCCTCCGATCCATCTCGCCTCTTCAGATGAAGAGGAGGACGCCCGTGACAGAAAGATTAACTGAGGTCCACACTCCAGTCCATTGGTGGTGGTAATGCACCTTCAAGTTGGTTAACCGCCATTTAAAGTCCAAAGAAGAAGAAGAACCCTGAAGGAGGAGAGATTACTAGAAACTAACTCAGTTTACCATTTTATCTGTGGATTAATTGTCGGAGTAGAGGACCTTGTGCATTTCAGGTAAAATAACAACCAAATGTTTATGTACCCGGACAAATTAGCTAGCAACAGCAAGCTAGCTAGCTAAATTGCCATGAATGTTTAATGCTTTTCGCCCTGTCACCAAATTAATATAGTTGTTTCAGAGTTTGTTTTGATAATTCAACCTGAGTGTCCTGATTGCTTCCGGTGACAAAATCAACATGCGTGGTGATGGTGCACGCGCGTGCCCGGTGTTGTCAGAATGTTAGTGTGTCTGTGTTTGACCATTTGGTTGGTCATATAAACGGTGTATGTAATGTGCCTTTACTCTTGTGCAACATGGTGAAACATTCTGAAACATGTTCCGTTGGACAAGTCAAAGTGAGAGTGTTGCAAGGAAAAACTAGAATCAAATGGTTAAAGGTCTCACAACTACAACCATAGGAAGTAGACTGCAAGAACCATAGACCACTTTTTTACCACCACCATGTGGTACTGGTGGTACTGCTATTTGAGGCCAAATTGCCCAAATTGTCTAATCTCAGAAACCCACAACTAAAACCTTGCGCAATTGCTTCAGATGCTACATAGTCTGGCCATGAGAGATTAGAAATTGTCTAACACTAATTCCAAACTGCTTTAACAGCACATTAAAAATAACTTTTCAAATGGTAAAGAAAAATATGGGTAACGAATGTACATTATCTGTATGTTTATAAAGAATACATAACACATCCATGATCACATAATAAACATTCATGAATGTATTCATAGTAATATAGTATGTCAGTATTCCACAAATACTGGGAATGGGGATTTGCATGTCTTTCAACATGAACTCATTTTCCTGAAGGTATTCCTGCAAAGATTTTGAGTTGTCACACCTGGGTTGAGTGAATCTATGTTTGGGATTTTTACAGTCAATCCCTTCCCTCAAGACTGTGAGGTTAGGCCAGGGGTTATGTTACTCTGGTCCTGGATAACACATGCAGGCTTTTGTTTTAGCCCAGTGAAATAGTAAACACTGGATGTATGTGTAACCCCAATCCTTCAGACCAATTAGAGTTCACCTGAGCTGACACAGGCTAAAAGGCAGGATGAGAGGGGCTGATGAGGAACTTCACTGAAACTCCCCTCATAACCAGGGGACTGGATTAGCACTAGCAGCAGCTCCCACCAGGGGTCATGGGTCAGAACAGGTTGTAAGGCGCTATGGTATAGCTGGATTGCTATAAGAAGTACGTCTATCCCCTAATGTGTACATAGAGATGAACACAAGCTATACAGTGCATTTGGAAAGTATTCAGACCCCTTGACTTTTTCCACATTTTGTCACGTTACAGCCTTATTCTAAAATTGATTAAATTATTTTTATTTACTTCATCAATCTACAAAACAAACTCCATAATGACAAAGCAAAAACAGTTTTTTTTTGCAAATGTATAAAAAAAAACCCGTAAATATCACATTTACATAAGTATTCAGACCCTTTACTCAGTACTGTTTACTCAGTACCCTCAGTACTCAGTACTGTTGAAGTACCTTTGGCAGCGATTACAGCCTCGAGTCTTCTTGTGTATGATGCTACAAGCTTGGCACACCTGTATTTGGGGAGTTTCTCCCATTCTTCTCTGTAGATCCTCTCAAGCTCTGTCAGGTTGGATGGGGAGCGTCGCTGCACAGCTATTTTCAAGTCTCACCAGAGATGTTCGATTAGGTTCAAGTCTGGGCTCTGGCTTGGCTACTCAAGGACATTCAGAGACTTGTCCTGAAGCCACTCCTGCGTTGTCTTTGCTGTGTGCTTGGGGTCGTTGTCCTGTTGGAAGGTGAACCTTCACCCCAGTCTGAGGTCCTGAGTACTCTGGAGCAGGTTTTCATCAAGAATCTCTCTGTACTTTGCTCCGTTCATCTTTCCCTCGATCCTGACTAGTCTCCCAGTCCCTGCCCCTGAAAAACATCTCCACAGCATGATGCTGCCACCACCATGCTTCACCGTAGGGATGGTGCCAGGTTTCCTTCAGACGTGACGCTTGGCATTCAGGCCTAAGAGTTCAATCTTGGTTTCATCAGATTCATAGTCTGAGAGTCTTTAAGTGCCTTTTGGAAAACTCCAAGCGGGCTATCATGTGGCTTTTACTGAGGAGTGGCTTCTGTCTGCCCACTCTACCATAAAGGCCTGATTGGTGGAGTGCTGCAGAGATGGTTGTCCTTCTGGAAGGTTCTCCCATCTCCACAGAGGAACTCTGGAGCTCTGTCAGAGTGACTATCTGGTTCTTGGTCACCTCCCTGACCAAGGCTCTTCACCCCTGATTGCTCAGTTTTGCTGGGCGGCCATTTCTAGGAAGAGTCTTGGTGGTTCCAAACTTCTTCTTTTATGGAGGGCACTGTGTTCTTGGGGACGTTCAATGCTGCAGAAATGTTTTCGTACCCTTCCCCAGATCTGTGTCTCGACACAATCCTGTCAAACTCCCATTCTGTAGTCAGGATTACTGATTACTCTCAAACTCCCATCCTGTAGTCAGGATTACTGATTACTCTCAAACTCCCATCCTGTGCTCATCACTCTCACTTTGATGGCCTGAAATGGCTCAAGGTAAAAACAACTGAAGTCACCCAGATCAAGATGGGGCTTATCTGCTAAACTGTATAGCCTGTCCCCAGATACCTGCATGCATTATTTCAGCCACATTAGAGACACCCTCTAGTACTCCACCAGAGGGAGCTCTACTGACTTTATTCCCTGTACATTCAAGAGCTCCATGGGGAAAAACTATTTCCTCTAGTCCAGTGGTTCCCAAACTGTGGGGTCGGCATTAAAAAAAACATATATATAAAGTGAACTCAGTCCAGTTTTAAACTTACTCTTGAAAGTTGTAATACTAGAATGCACAAGGTGTAATTTCAACATTGGGTAGCGCATCATCAGTTCCTCTTGTCGTGTCAGTCATTGCAGACATTAGAGAGCTATTTATAACTGGTCAGAAATGTCCAGATCAACTGGTCCATGCCAGATGTTTTTTAATTGAGTGTTTTTAGACCATAGATATTATGGTATTTTTTTTGTCATGGTTGTGAAATGTCATGGCTGTTAGAGGTTATTTTTATTTTCAAGAAGTGACCCGTTTAAAGGCCCCTCTATACTGTTGCTTAAGTAATTGAATGCTTGTTGATGTTTTTTTAATTGTATTGAGCTTACAATGACTATCCTTCTCTCTCTTTCTTGTTCTTTTCAGGCCCTTCAAAAGCAGGAGACGAAGGTGAAGAAGAGCAGAGAAGAAGGGATGAGACCAGAAAACAAAAGCAAAAACCGATATAAGAACATCCTTCCCTGTAAGAGCATCTACTTCTAAACTGCAGTGATGTAGCCTCTTATCTTTTACCCATCTTCTTTACATTTTCTCTGTCTGATACATCCCCTCATCTCTCTCTCTCTCATCCTTCCATCTCCACACTCATCCTATTCTCCTCCCAGTTGATGAGACCAGGGTCATTCTGTCATCTGGAGACCCCGATATCATTGGCTCAGATTACATCAATGGCAACTATGTGACAGTAAGTACATGTTATGTCTCCTTGTAGCCTCAACATCAAATGATAAACCACTGTTATGAATCCATAACAAGTCTAAACATGAATATGTTTTAATTAATATGATCAGAAACTATAATTGCAATGGGCTTTGTCTCCATGTAGACAATATTTTACATATTTTACTAACTTTCTCCATCTCTTTGTAGAATAAGCTGCAGGAGCCCAGTGACCAGAAGGTGTACATCGCCTGTCAGGGCTGCCTTGCAACAACTGTCAACGATTTCTGGCAGATGGTGTGGCAGGAGAGGACAAGGGTCATCGTCATGACAACCAGGGAGGTCGAGAAGGGACGGGTTAGTGACTTAAAACTTCTTAGGGCTGAGATCCCGTTAACGGGATCGATATGACAACAGCCAGTGAAAGTGCAGGGCGCCAAATTGAAAACAACAGAAATCTCATAATTGAAATTCCTCAAACATACCATTATCTTATACCATTTTAAAGGTAATCTTGTTGTTAATCCCACCAAAGTGTCCGATTTCAAATAGGCTTTACAGCGAAAGCTCCACAAACGGTTATGTTAGGTCAGAGCCATATCACAGGAAAGCCATTTTTCCAGCCAAAGAGTGTAGTCACAAAAATCAGAAATAGAGATAGAATTAATCACTAACCTTTGATGATCTTCATCAGATGACACTCATAGGACTTCATGTTACACAATATACAGTGCCTTGCGAAAGTATTCGGCCCCCTTGAACTTTGCGACCTTTTGCCACATTTCAGGCTTCAAACATAAAGATATAAAACTGTATTTTTTTGTGAAGAATCAACAACAAGTGGGACACAATCATGAAGTGGAACGACATTTATTGGATATTTCAAACTTTTTTAACAAATCAAAAACTTAAAAATTGGGCGTGCAAAATTATTCAGCCCCTTTACTTTCAGTGCAGCAAACTCTCTCCAGAAGTTCTGTGAGGATCTCTGAATGATCCAATGTTGACCTAAATGACTAATGATGATAAATACAATCCACCTGTGTGTAATCAAGTCTCCGTATAAATGCACCTGCACTGTGATAGTCTCAGAGGTCCGTCAAAAGCGCAGAGAGCATCATGAAGAACAAGGAACACACCAGGCAGGTCCGAGATACTGTTGTGAAGAAGTTTAAAGCCGGATTTGGATACAAAAAGATTTCCCAAGCTTTAAACATCCCAAGGAGCACTGTGCAAACGATAATATTGAAATGGAAGGAGTATCAGACCACTGCAAATCTACCAAGACCTGGCCGTCCCTCTAAACTTTCAGCTCATACAAGGAGAAGACTGATCAGAGATGCAGCCAAGAGGCCCATGATCACTCTGGATGAACTGCAGAGATCTACAGCTGAGGTGGGAGACTCTGTCCATAGGACAACAATCAGTCGTATATTGCACAAATCTGGCCTTTATGGAAGAGTGGCAAGAAGAAAGCCATTTCTTAAAGATATCCATAAAAAGTGTTGTTTAAAGTTTGCCACAAGCCACCTGGGAGACACACCAAACATGTGGAAGAAGGTGCTCTGGTCAGATGAAACCAAAATTGAACTTTTTGGCAACAATGCAAAACATTATGTTTGGCATAAAAGCAACACAGCTGAACACACCATCCCCACTGTCAAACATGGTGGTGGCAGCATCATGGTTTGGGCCTGCTTTTCTTCAGCAGGGACAGGGAGGATGGTTAAAATTGATGGGAAGATGGATGGAGCCAAATACAGGACCATTCTGGAAGAAAACCTGATGGAGTCTGCAAAAGACCTGAGACTGGGACGGAGATTTGTCTTCCAACAAGACAATGATCCAAAACATAAAGCAAAATCTACAATGGAATGGTTCAAAAATAAACATATCCAGGTGTTAGAATGGCCAAGTCAAAGTCCAGACCTGAATCCAATCAAGAATCTGTGGAAAGAACTGAAAACTGCTGTTCACAAATGCTCTCCATCCAACCTCACTGAGCTCGAGCTGTTTTGCAAGGAGGAATGGGAAAACATTTCAGTCTCTCGATGTGCAAAACTGATAGAGACATACCCCAAGCGACTTACAGCTGTAATCGCAGCAAAAGGTGGCGCTACAAAGTATTAACTTAAGGGGGCTGAATAATTTTGCACGCCCAATTTTTCAGTTTTTGATTTGTTAAAAAAGTTTGAAATATCCAATAAATGTCGTTCCACTTCATGATTGTGTCCCACTTGTTGTTGATTCTTCACAAAAAAATACAGTTTTATATCTTTATGTTTGAAGCCTGAAATGTGGCAAAAGGTCGCAAAGTTCAAGGGAGCCGAATACTTTCGCAAGGCACTGTATGTATGTTTTGTTTGATAAAGTTCATATTTATATTTTTTTAAATCTCAGTATACATTGGCGCGTTATGTTCAGTAGTTCCAAAAACATCCGGTGATTTTGCAGAGAGCCACATCAATTTACAGAAATACTCATTATAAATGTTGATGAAAATACAAGTGTTATACATGGAAATATAGATACACTTCTCCTTAATGCAACCGCTGTGTCAGATTTAAAAAATGCTTTACGGAAAAAGCAAACCATGCAATAATCTGAGTATGTGCTCAGAGAACCATCAAGCCAAAAATATATCCTCCATATTGTGCAGTCAACAGAAGTCAGAAATAACATTATAAATATTCACTTACCTTTGATGATCTTCATCAGAATGCACTCCCAGGAATCCCAGTTCCACAATAAATGTTTGATTTGTTCGATAATGTCCAAATAGCTACTTTTGTTAGCGCGTTTGGTAAACAAATCACGAAGCGCGTTCACTAGTTGCAGACAAAAAGTCAAAAAGTTCTGTTACACTCCATAGAATCATGTCAAACGATGTATAGAATCAATCTTTAGGATGTTTTTAACATAAACTTCAATAATATTCCAACCGGAGAATTCCTTTGTCTTCAGAAAAGCAAATGGAACGGGAGCTACCTCTCATGTGAATGCGCGTGACCAGCTCGTGACTGCTGGCAGACCTCTGACTCATTCCCCTCTCATTCAGCCCCCCTTTACAGTAGAAGTCTCAAACAAGTTTCTAAAGACGGTTGACATCTATTGTAAGCCTTAGGAAGTGCAAGATGACCAATATCCCACTGTATCTTCAATAGGGGCTGAGTTGAAAATCGACCAACCTCAGATTTCCCACTTCCTGGTTGGATTTTTTCTCAGGTTTTTGCCTGCCATATGAGTTATGTTATACTCACAGACATCATTCAAACAGTTTTAGAAACTTCAGAGTGTTTTCTGTCCAAAATACTAATAATATGCATATATTAGCAACTGGGACTGAGGAGCAGGCAGTTTACTCTGGGCACCTTATTCATCCAAGCTACTCAATACTGCCCCCAGCCATAAGAAGTTTTAAGAGTGTTACTGAGAATTTGAAAGCATTTTCTTTTACATTGTATGATTTTAATATTATAACATAGTATAAACTACCCATCTCATTTTCCTCAAACCATTTCTCCATGTTTGTTTATGCAGAATAAATGCGTGCCATACTGGCCAGAAATGCAGGGCTCCAAAGAGGTGGGGCCGTATGTGGTCACTTGTGTCTCTGAGAGAGATGCCACTGACTACAAGATCAGGGTTATGGAGATCTCCCCTCTGGATCAGGTAGGTACCACCTGCTGGTTCCACTCATCATCACCTCTCTTACCTCTGTTACCACTGTCATCATTGTCACCTCTGTCATCATTGTCACCTTTGTCATCATTGTTACCACTGTCATCATTGTTACCTCTGTCATCACTTATCTCTGTTATCACTGCCATCACTGTCATCACTACCATCATTGTCATTACTGTTAACACCTCTGTCATCTCTAATACTGTCATATCATCACTATCACCACTGTTACAATTATCATCTCTGTCATCACTGTTACCATTGTCAACACTGCATTACTGTTACCATTATCGTCACTGTCATCTCTGTCGTCACTGTTATCATTATCATCACTGTCATCACTGTTACCTCGGTCATCACTGCAGTCACAGCTTAGCTGAGTTTAAAGTATTACTCATGTCTCTCCTCTTTGTCTCGTTCCTCTCCCCTCCTTGTCTGTCCCAGTCGGACTCGGTCCGTACTATCTGGCACTACCAGTACCTGAGCTGGCCCGACCATGGAGTTCCCGAGGAGCCAGGAGGGGTGCTCAGCTTCCTCACTCAGGTCAACACAAAACAGGCCGAGTTCGCCAACGCCGGGCCAATGATCATCCACTGCAGGTATATTCTAGCTGTCTTCCAGCTGTATTCTTGCTATATTCCAGCTGTGTTCAGGAAGATAAGTGTCAGTTCTATACATTCTCCATTGTCTAGAATACATGATAAGAATGTCAGATTATGTTGTTTTTCCAGGATTAAGATTATTTGTTAAGATTAGTTGCGGTTAGGGTTGCAAAGTGTCGGAAACTTTCCGGTAAATTTCCAGAATTTTTCCGGACATTTCCATGGGAAATTTAGCCTGGTAATTTTGCTTAAATTCATCAAAGAAGTTGGTTTATAACAGTGAACCTTTTTTTGTGGGATACCATAAGGCAATTCTAGGTTTTGTGGCATATTTTGGTTAAACTATCCCCAATTCAATGGAATTGCAACCCTCTGCATGCACAGTGCATTCTTCCATCACATGTACAGCTGATTCTCAAGATCTTGCACACTAATGAGATGCTATTGAGCCCACACTACCACACTGTCTGAGCCAAGGACTAGATGCTTTCTAGTAAGTTTTGATTACAATACTGGATGGGGTGAATATATTTCATAGGACATACATGATTGTTTTGTTAACTAGTAAATAGTAGCCAACAGAAAGTGTGTTTAAATCATTTCTAACTTGTTAACAATTTCTGCTAGTTAGTTTTTGCTACCATGTGGGTTTTAGCTTGCTTTAGCCTGCTAATTCACCTGTTTTCATTTTAAAACATTTATCTTACAAAGGAGTTGTTTAATCTAGCTGCTTAAATATTTATCTGTACATGGAATTGTTTAAAAAAAAAAAAAACGTTTTTTTTTCAAATCTTTACAGGAAAATGCCACTATCTGATGTGTGGAGACATATGTAGAAGGAAAAGCTGTGTACATTTGCAAATACTGTGCCAAATACTGTGCCTTCATATGTGAAGAATGCAACAAAGATGCAGAATCATCTGGCCAAGTGCATAAAGTTCCCTCAGTGCTCACATTAAGCAACCTCTGACAAATGTCCCTCTTCTAGTCGAGGTGAAAATGATGAATCAGACACCTTATCGATAGCAACAGCTCATGGTCCTCCTGGAATGAATCAGAAGTTTTTTTTTACTCAATAGAGGAATGTAGTCAGAGCAATGCTGATGACTGTCTTGCTCGAGCTGTGTATGCAACTGGTTCACCTCTGATGCTCACAGGTAATGTGTATTTGAAGAGATTTCTGAATGTTCTTCGTCCAGCATACATCCCTCCAACTAGACATGATTTATCTACTCATTTGCTGGATGCAGAGTTCAACAGAGTTCAAGTGAAGGTCTCAAGCAAATCATTGAGAAAGCAGACTGTATTGCAATCATCTCTGATGGGTGGTCGAATGTTGGTGGGCAAGGAATAATTAACTGCATCATCTCCACCCCTCAACCATTATTCTATAAGAGCACAGACACAAAGTACAACAGACACACCGATCTCTACATTGCAGATGAGCTGAAGGCAGTCATCAAGGACCTTGGACCACAGAAGGTATTTGCACTAGTGACAGACAATGCTGCGAACATGAAGGCTGCTTGGTCTAAAGTGGAGGAGTCCTATCCTCACATCACACCCATTGGCTGTGCTGCTCATGCATTGAATCTGCTCCTCAAGGACATCATGGCACTGAAAACAATGGATACACTCTACAAGAGAGCAAAGGCAATGGTTAGGTATGTGAAGGCTCAAGTTATAGCAGCAATCTACCTCACCATCCAAAGTAAGAATAATAAGAGCACCACATTGATGTTGCCCAGCAACTCCCGTTGGGGTGGTGTTGTCATCATGTTTGACAGTCTCCTGGAGGGGAAGGAGTCTCTCCAAGAAATGGCCATATCATAGTCTGCTGATATGGACAGCCCCATCAAGAGGATCCTCCTGGATGATGTATTTTGGGAGAGAGTGGTAAGCAGCTTGAATCTCCTGAAACCTATAGCAGTAGCCATTACACGGATTGAGGGAGACAATGCCATCCTGTCTGATGTTCAGACTCTGCTTGCAGATGTAAGAAAATAAATCCGTATCGCCCTGCCCACTTCACCTTTGCTCCAAGCAGAGGAAACTGCAGTTCTGAAATACATCAAGACCTCTGTCTGAAGCCCATACACGCCACAGCGTACATGTTGGTGCAGAGATCAACGAGGCCTATGGTGTCATCACTTCTGTGTCGCGCCACCTTGGCCTGGATGAGGGCAAGGTTCTTGGCAGAGTGGCGAAGTACACTTCCAAGCAAGGGCTTTGGGATGGAGATATGACAGTCGTGCTAACATATCTCATCAGCCACCTGGTGGAAGGGACTTTGTGGATCTGAGGCTTTTCCCCCTGTTGCCTCCATCATCCTCCAGATCCCACCAACATCAGCCACCTCAGAGCACAACTGGTCCTTGTTTGGGAACACACACACCAAAGTACGCAACAGGCTGACCAATACAAGGGTTGAAAAATGTGTGGCCATCCGAGCAAATTTGAGGCTTTTTGAGCCTGACAATGAGCCATCCTCAACATTGTTGGAAAGTGACAGTGAAGATGAGGCCTCAGAGTCTGATGTTCAAGAGGTGGACATTGAGGAGGTCCAGGGAGAAGACATGGAAGCCTGAGAGGAAGACAAACAAAGCTTTAGTTTCTAGACTATCATTTTACAGATGTATGTTGAAAACGTTTATGGGAGACGTGATGGATCATTGGGGATCATTCAATATTCCCTTTCTTTTGTTGTTCAGTGAAATCATCCCATGTGAAAAGCCAACACATTGAATTAAAGTTCAATTCGTAACTAAATAGTTTTTTTTTTATTTCTATTGGAAGGATTTAATAATTTGCAATTATGTCTACTACGATAAGGTAAAAGGTTTATGTTTGTCTCCATATGATATGGTAGATATATCCAATGCAAAAAACATCTACATTTAAATGGTATTCATATTAAATTGTATATATTTCCGTCAATTCCCATATATTCCCGTTAATTCCCATATATTTCCGTTAATTCCCATATATTCCTGTTAATTCCAACAGAAAGTTCCCACCCACAACCTTAGTTGCAGTACTCAGCATTTTAAGTCAACTGACAGTTCATCCTATAGGAATTTTCCCCTTGTGATATCAAAGATAGGGAGGGTTCTTGTACGTTGTTGGTCCCGTGACTATTTGTTATGTAAGCAGACATAAGTACAGCGTAATAGTGTATAGAGTGTTTACAAGGCTGTTGCAGTACAGTTTAATGACAAAAGCTTCTTTACACTGAAAGACATCCATAAGGACAAAGTTCTTATCCAATCCACTGGTCTTTATAATATAACCAAACTGTCACAGTCACGCGTGTGTAAAGTGGTCATCCCCTGGCTGAGACATCTGTTAGTGTGACAACATGACAAATCCCTCTCCGTTTGTCCATGAACACTTTACACCTCCGATCACAGAATGACTTAGATGATCAATACTGCTCTAGAAATTGTTTCAATACAGTTCATTATTTTCAGTGAATTGCATTGAGTCCAGTCACATTGTACTGTACTGACAGTTGTCCCTACAACCACTCTGTTTGTGTTGTGTTTCTGTGCAGTGCTGGAATAGGCCGAACTGGCACCATTGTGGTGATCGACATGATCATCGAGACCATCGACACGAAAGGTGAGTCTCTTTCATTACCAAAGTTCCTGCATTTCTTCAGATCTTCATGATATTATACTGCATCTTATTATGGCTCTTTTGTCCCATGATCCTTGTAATGCCTGTCATCACTGTAGAATGACAATGTTTTTGTTGTGGATTGTGATTCTAACTTCCTGGTTGTCCATAGGTCTGGACTGTGACATAGACATCCAGAAGAGCATCCAGATGGTGAGAGACCAGCGGTCAGGCATGGTGCAGACTGAAGCCCAGTACAAGTTCATCTACCTGGCCGTCTCTGAGTACATAGAGGCCTCCAAGACCTACAACAAGGTGAGGGAGGGGGGGGGGGGGGGGGGGGGGGGGGGGGGTTGCAATAGAAGGGAGAGAGGAATATGGGTAATATGGATTCAAATGTATATTGTTCTCCTCTCCCAAGTGCACTGGCTACAGTATATGTCTATTGACAAACTGTGTTGAAAAACAACATTCCAGAAAATAACAACAACAAGACAGCAGATAGAGACTCAGATATCAGCTGACACAGAGGGATCTGTGTCAAGATATACTTTTCACTGTTGTTGTGCATGTTCTTCTGTTCTCCAGACAGATATCTTATCAGACACTGCTTTGTAAAATATGAACACTGACATTGAGAGGTTGAAATTGTTAACGGAAATTGCTAAATTTCTGGGAAATTGTTAATAAGACTATGACTTAACTCTGCACATTGACTCACCTTATACCACCCATCATGTCTAACACTCGCTGTCCTCTTCTCCCCTTTCTAGGGAGCTGAGACAGAGTATGGAAATTTGCAGTTCAAACACCAGCCTGCCAGCCGCAAGGTCTCCAAGTGAGTTTGTACAGTGTGTGTCTGTGCACATGCCATTGGAGTCCTGTGCATATTCCCATCTCTCCTCAAAACCACATTGGGTCAAAGTTCTCTGGCGCAGGCTACACAGTGTAAGAGACACACACAGAGAGGAGGTTAGGTAGAGAGACACGGAAGAGAGAGAGAAAGGTTAGGTAGAGAGAGATGGAAAAGAGAGAGAGAGAGAGAGAGAGAGAGAGAGAGAGAGAGAGAGAGAGAGAGAGAGAGAGAGAGAGAGAGAGAGAGAGAGAGAGAGAGAGAGAGAGAGAGAGAGAGAGAGAGAGAGAGAGAGAGAGAGAGAGAGAGAGAGAGAGAGAGAGAGAGAGAGAGAGAGAGAGAGAGAGAGAGGATGGATGTGGACTTACTCACCTCTGTCTCCTAATGAGCCTAGCTCCTATAAGCCATATTGAAAATGGGACCATTGTTTATCATCGTCGTCCCCCGTGTCTCTCCATCCTTCTGTTGTCCAATTTAGCTGATTGGGCACGTTTGTGTAACATTTGGAGGCGATACATTTGACTAGGTAGCCCTACTGTACTCTCTCGCTCTGGAAAGAATGGACCAATTAAAAAAAACTAAACTGGACAACAAAGGAGAGGAGGAATCACTTGACCTGTTTGGAATGTCCGGACTGACCAAACTCTGTAAACTTCCACTCGATCAACCAGACCATTCAGGGTTCAAATTACACTCTGATTCCCAGGGATTCCCTGAAAACTGTTATGACAATGTTAGCAGTGTTAACTGCTATGAGATTGTAGGGACACGGGTTCTTCTTGACCAGGAAACACTTTGGACCCTGGTTATACAGCTGGCTATAGGGATCACCCTGGTTATCTCAGCTGGCTATAGGGATCACCCTGGTAATACAGCTGGCTATAGGGATACCCTGGTAATACAGCTGGCTATAGGGATCACCCTGGTTATACAGCTGGTTAGAGGGATCACCCTGGTAATACAGCACAGTTCACCCTGGTTATACAGCTGGCTATAGGGATCACCCTGGTTATACAGCTGGCTATAGGGATCACCCTGGTTATACAGCACAGTTCACCCTGGTTATACAGCTGGCTATAGGGATCACCCTGGTAATACAGCTGGCAATAGGGATCACCCTGGTAATACAGCACAGTTCACCCTGGTTATACAGCTGGCTATAGGGATCACCCTGGTAATACAGCTGGCTATAGGGATCGCCCTGGTAATACAGCACAGTTCACCTTGGTTATACACCTGGCTATAGGGATCACCCTGGTAATACAGCTGGCTATAGGGATCACCCTGGTAATACAGCATAGTTCACCCTAGTTATACAGCTGGCTATAGGGATCACCCAGGTAATACAGCACAGTTCACCCTAGTTATACAGCTGCCTATAGGGATTACCCTGGTAATACAGCACAGTTCACCCTAGTTATACAGCTGTCTATAGGGATTACCCTGGTTATACAGCACGGTTCACCCTAGTTATACAGCTGCCTATGGGGATCACCCTGATTATACAGCTGCCTATAGGGATCACCCTGGTTATACAGCACAGTTCCCCCTGGTTATATAGCTGGCTATAGGGATCACCCTGGTTATACAGCACAGTCCACACTAGTTATACAGCTGGCTATAGGGATCACCCTGGTAATACAGCACAGTTCACCCTAGTTATACAGCTGGCTATAGGGATCACCCTGGTAATACAGCACAGTTCACCTTAGTTATACAGCTTGCTATAGGGATCACCCTGGTTATACATCACAGTTCACCCTGGTTATACAGCTGGCCATAGGGATCACCCTGGTTATACAGCTGCCCATAGGGATCACCCTGGTAATACAGCACAGTTCACCCTAGTTATACAGCTGGCTATAGGGATCACCCTGGTTATACAGCTGGCTAAAGGGATCACCCTGGTTATACAGCTGGCTATAGGGATCACCCTGGTAATACAGCACAGTCCACCCTAGTTATACAGCTGGCTATAGGGATCACCCTGGTAATACAGCACCGTTCACCCTAGTTATACAGCTGGCTATAGGGATCACCCTGGTTATACAGCACGGTTCACCCTGGTTATACAGCGGGCTATAGGGATCATCCTGGTAATACAGCACAGTTCACCCTAGTTATACAGCTGGCTATAGGGATCACCCTGGTTATACAGCTGCCCATAGGGATCACCCTGGTAATACAGCACAGTTCACCCTAGTTATACAGCTGCCTATAGTGATCACCCTGGATATACAGCACGGTTCATCCTGGTTATACAGCTGGCTATAGGGATCACCCTGGTTATACAGCTGGCTATAGGGATCACCCTGGTTATACAGCAGGGTTCACCCTGGTTATACAGCTGGCTATAGGGATCACCCTGGTTATACAGCACGGTTCACCCTGGTTATACAGCTGGCTGTAGGGATCACCCTGGTTATACAGTTGGCTATAGGGATCAGAGTTCTTCCTGGTCAGATGACATGGTCAGGAAAGACTCTGGGCCCTAGTAATGAAAGAGCCCCCGAGGCACCCACCTCATGTATAATCAAACCCCTGTCTCTAGTACAGTAGAGTACACCACAGTGTAACCAACTGTCTCTAGTACAGTGTAACACCTGTCTCTAGTACAGTATAGTACACCACAGTGTAACACCTGTCTCTAGTACAGTATAATACACCACAGTATAACACCTGTCTCTAGTACAGTATGGTACACCACAGTATAATACCTGTCTCTAGTACAGTATGGTACACCACAGTGTAACCCCTTTCTCTAGTACAGTATAATACACCACAGTGTAACGCCTGTCTCTAGTACAGTATAACACCTGTCTCTAGTACAGTATAGTACACCACAGTGTAACCCCTTTCTCTAGTACAGTATAATACACTACATTATAACACCTGTCTCTAGTACAGTATAATACACCACAGTATAACACCTGTCTCTAGTACAGTATGGTACACCACAGTATAACACCTGTCTCTAGTACAGTATAATACACCACAGTATAACACCTGTCTCTAGTACAGTATAATACACCACAGTATAACACCTGTCTCTAGTACAGTATGGTACACCACAGTGTAACACCTGTCTCTAGTACAGTATGGTACACCACAGTATAACACCTGTCTCTAGTACAGTATGGTACACCACAGTATAACACCTGTCTCTAGTACAGTATGGTACACCACAGTATAACACCTGTCTCTAGTACAGTATAGTACACCACAGTGTAACACCTGTCTCTAGTACAGTATAATACACCACAGTATAACACCTGTCTCTAGTACAGTATAATACATCACAATGTAACCCCTGTCTCTAGTACAGTATAATACACCACAGTGTAACACGTCTCTTGTACACCACAGTGTGAGTCTGGCACTGGTTTGACACGGGTAGCTCACTGCCCTAAGTTGTGTTAGAAAAACTGTTGGTTGGTTCATCCATTTATCTAATTACAGTACAGTAGAATGGCTTCCCCGTTGGCCTCGAGTGCCTGCCTGGCCAAGGCTACGGCCACTCAAACATGTAGGTAAGCTCACAATCCAGTATGGTGTAGGTAAACTCACAATCCAGTATGGTGTGGGTAAGCTCACAATCCAGTATGGTGTAGGTAAGCTCACAATCCAGTATGGTGTAGGTAAGCTCACAATCCAGTGTGGTGTGGGTAAGCTCACAATCCAGTATGGTGTGGGTAAACTCACAATCCAGTATGGTGTGGGTAAACTCACAATCCAGTATGATGTGGGTAAACTCACAATCCAGTGTGGTGTGGGTAAGCTTACAATCCAGTATGGTGTGGGTAAATTTACAATCCAGTGTGGTGTGGGTAAGCTCACAATCCAGTATGGTGTGGGTAAGCTCACAATCCAGTGTGGTGTGAGTAAGCTCACAATCCAGTGTGGTGTGGGTAAGCTCACAATCCAGTGTGGTGTGGGTAAGCTTACAATCCAGTATGGTGTGGGTAAGTTTACAATCCAGTGTGGTGTGGGTAAGCTCACAATCCAGTATGGTGTGGGTAAGCTCACAATCCAGTGTGGTGTGGGTAAGTTTACAATCCAGTGTGGTGTGGGTAAGCTCACAATCCAGTATGGTGTGGGTAAGCTCACAATCCAGTGTGGTGTGGGTAAGCTCACAATCCAGTGTGGTGTGGGTAAGCTCACAATCCAGTGTGGTGTGGGTAAGCTCACAATCCAGAGTTCACTGGAGAGCTCTGAGCTGGCTATGTACGGTATGAAATGTGTCACTGTCACCACTTCTGAGTGTTTATCTCCTAAGCTAGGCCATACCTGTTTTTACCTGTTGTACATTTGCGAACTATCCTTGTATTATTAACCTGTCAGGGTACTGTTTGGAACGGCCAGGGTAGTGTCAGGGTAGTGATGGTATGGTCAGGGTACTGTCAGGGTAGTGTTTGGTATGGTCAGGGTACTGTCAGGGTAGTGTTTGGTACGGTCAGGGTAGTGTCAGGGTAGTGTTTGGTATGGTCAGGGTACTGTCAGGGTAGTGTCAGGCTAGTGTTTGGTACTGTCAGGGCACTGTTTGTTAGGGTCAGGGTAGTGTCAGGGTAGTGTCAGCGTAGTGTTTGGTAGGGTCAGGGTACGGTCAGGGTACTGTCAGGCTAGTGTTTGGTAGGGTCCGGGTAGTGTTTGGTAGGGTCAGGGTACTGTTTGGTAGGGTTAGGATAAGGTCAGGGTAGTGTTTGGTAGGGTCAGGGTACTGTCAGGGTAGTGTTTGGTACGGATAGGATAGGGTCAGTTTACTGTTTGGTCGGGTCAGGGTAGTGTTTGGTAGGGTTAGGATAGGGTCAGGGTAGTGTTTGATAGGGTCAGGGTACTGTTTGGTAGGTTCGGGGTAGTGTTTGGTAGGGTTAGGATAGGGTCAGGGTAGTGTTTGGTAGTGTTTGGTAGGGTTAGGATATGGTCAGGGCAGTGTTTGGTAGGGTTAGGATATTGTCAGGGTAGTGTTTGGTAGGGATAGGATATGCTCAGGGTAGTGTTTGGTAGGGTTAGGATATGGTCAGGGCAGTGTTTGGTAGGGTCAGGGTAGTGTTTGGTAGGGTTAGGATAGGGTCAGGGTACTGTTTGGTAGGGTTAGGATAAGGTCAGGGTCAGTGTAGTGTTTGGTAGGGTTAGGATTGGGTCAGGGTAGCGTTTGGTAGGGTTAGGATATGGTCAGGGTAGTGTTTGGTAGGGATAGGATATGCTCAGGGTAGTGTTTGGTAGGGTTAGGATATGGTCAGGGCAGTGTTTGGTAGGGTCAGGGTAGTGTTTGGTAGGGTTAGGATAGGGTCAGGGTACTGTTTGGTAGGGTTAGGATAAGGTCAGGGTAGTGTTTGGTAGGGTCAGGATAGGGTCAGGGAAGTGTTTGGTAGGGTTAGGATAGGGTCAGGGTAGTGTTGGGTAGGGTTAGGATAGGGTCAGGGTAGTGTTGGGTAGGGTCAGGGTAGTGTTTGGTAGGGTTAGGGTAGTGTTTGGTAGGCTACTACTAACTGAAGATCTAAAGAGTGCTCCTTTTCTTACACACAAAGAAGCCTACATTTTTATCTCTCAGCTATTTGAAGCTGCAGGTTTCTAACATTATGTCCTCTCTCTTGTACCGTCTCTCTTTTAGAAACAAGGAACAGGAATTGTATGAAAACCTAGCCAAAGGAAAGAAAGATGTGAAGAAGCAGAAGTCAGAGGAGAAGAAGAGTGGCTCTGTGAGAAAAAGATAGAGGATGAGAGAGCTGTGTCCTGATGATTTAATATTGAATTTGATATTACATTTTTATTTTAAAAGATTTATCTTAGTGTTTTTTGATATCAAGTGATAAAGTTGATGTCTGTGATATAATTAAGATTATAAAGCAAAGTACTGATAGCCGTGAACCATGGAACCATTCTGCACCTATGCAAATGGTAATGGATTTAAATGTTTGCTGACAATAAAAGCTCAGAGTAATAAGCATTCATTTCTTTCTTCATCACAAGTGTATTGTATCCATGGATGCAAAGCCTATAGAATATTCTGCAATTAATATAATAAAATGCCATGACCACGGGATCTAGCACAGCGGGGACACACAGCCACTCTGTCATTCCAATGAAAGTTTTGGATAAGACATATCTCTATAATGAGCTATTATGTTTATAGACTAACATTGGAAACATCACTGGGCTCCCTCAGAGTCGCCGACGACCCCAAGTGGCTGCCCGGAGTGAGATGAAAACTTTGAGCGAGATGAATGAACTTTTCCCCGCCTCCCTCTTCTCCGTATGTGGTACAGAACACAGTCTGCTCTCCAAACAGCGATAGTGAAGGAGAGCGAGAAAAACTTTGAACACTTTTGTGTGTGTAATGTTTACTGTTAATTTCTGATTGCTTATTTCACTTTTGTTGAATGTTTTTCACGTTTTGGCAATGTAAGCATATGTCCCATGCCAATAAAGCAATTGTAAATAAAGAGATGGAGAGAATAGCGTTTAATTAACGCGGAAAGGGCACATTTTAGGAAGAGGATTAGTGGAACAAAAGCTGTTTGCATAAAGCTCCGTGGGGAGGAGTTTACGCTTTCCGTGGGAGAGCAGAGGGAGCGAATAGGGATTTTAAAGGGTTGTGCAACGTTTGCATCAGGGAATCGATACCCGGGAATTGAAGGAGTGAAGGGAGCAGAGGACAGTCATTGTGGATACGACCGCCGCTCTAAAACATTCCAGCAGCTCAATCATTCCTTTATCGAGTTGCAGTTTTGCGTAAAGCCGCATACCTTCCAACTGACACTAGCAGACAGAAGGTTAGCTCACAGGTTGCATAAGTCTTATTATTATCAAACAATGCGGTAGTGGTGAGAGCAGTGAAAAGAGCAGAGAAAGAGAGTATCTGTAGAGAAGAGGCAACACTGTAGGTTACAGTTTTCTTTGTTGAGTTCCTCTGCAAAACTAAAGGCTAAAAGATGTCTAAACCAAATTACACAGGGACATTTCACATGGTGTCTCAAGATAACTTCGAGAACTACCTAGCAGCTTTGGGTAAGATTATATGAATCGTAATGTCTTTGTCTGTTACCACATATATTAGCTACAAATGCGTTATTGTTAAAAAGTGTCCAATTCGTGTAGTTGTAAAATGACACGTTTTAAGAGTTTACTGTACCTCTGCAACTTGCCTCCTTTCATTTTAATTTATCACGATTCATTCATTCGATTTGACTGAAATTAACATATTTTTCCCCCATTGTTTGCCTACTGCTTTGAGATTAATTTGAGGGGTAGCGACTCATCGAAAGGCTTGCCGTCTCCATTCACAGAGCCGAGTGATAGATCATCATGGCGCCTTAGCCTGTAAATGACCCTGGACACAGACAGGGGTGTGTGTGTGCCTCTGTCTGTGCGTGTGTGATATCTGGAAACATTAACAGGACATGTAAAAGGACAGACACAGCTGTAGGTCAGAGATGTTGCCTCAGATACACTACCTCATTACTAGAATGGCAAGGTGTTATGTTTGGTTGATTAATTCTCTCTCTCCGTCAGATATTAATTTTGCCCTGCGGAAGATAGTGTGTATGTTGAAGCCCACTAAACAGATAGTCCACGACCCGGCCACGGGCAGTATGAAGATCCGCACATTGACCACCTTTAAGGACTTTGATATGGATTTCAAACTGGGTCAGGTCTTCACGGAGGACCTGGGACCTGTGGATGGACGAGTCTGTCAGGTGTGTGTGTTTACAGTTCTACATGTATGGTTGGGTGGGTGGTCTCTGTGGTCTTCATCATGTGCTGTTAGTAAAGACAGTGGCTAAATGTATTTCTGTTATCTGTTGATGTTTTCCCTTATGTTTGTCTGTTTCATGGCTTGTTCAGACTTGTACAAATTCTTTCTAATTGACTTCATATAGGTGTACTTGTCATACTACTTTGCCTTGTTTGGGTGAATAGACTATTTTCCAGCTGTGTGTGTGTGTGTGTGTGTGTGTGTGTGTGTGTGTGTGTGTGTGTGTGTGTGTGTGTGTGTGTGTGTGTGTGTGTGTGTGTGTGTGTGTGTGTGTGTGTGTGTGTGTGTGTGTGTGTGTGTGCACCTGTCATAACCACCCCCTGTTGCTTGTTTTCAGACTGCGCCAAACTGAGAGTGGTACAAGGGTGTGTGTGTGTGTTAACCACAGTGGGCTGGGTGGGTGATAAGCTGGTGTGTGTTAGCTCAGTTTTTCTCTGTTTTTAGACCACAGTGGACTGGGAGGGTGATAAGCTGGTGTGTGTTCAGAGAGGAGAGAAGGAGGGAAGAGGATGGACACACTGGCTCGAGGGAGACAAGCTACACCTGGTGAGAATGAAGGGAGGGATGGATGAACAGAGAGGGATAAGGTATGGAAGGGAATAGGAATAGAGGTGAACACAAGGCCAGAGCAAGGGAGGAAAGCAGGAAAGATTTGGGAGGAAAGAAGATGCTGGGATTGATATACCATTTTGAAAGTGGGGGATATGCAAATCAGATTTGGTAATGGAAGTTATTCACTGCTTAAGTTGTATGCGTGCACGTGTCCGTGCGTGTGTTTGTGTGAGAACAAATGAGGTCCTTCTAAAAAAAGAGGGGGTGTATGGCCCTCCAGCCTCCTTATGTGTTGCTTGTACATGGGAAAGAAATGTGTGGGGCCCGAAAAAGGAGAAAGAAACAGAGGAAAACACTTAAGTCTTCAGGGTGAAGGAATGGGCAGGAACAGGAAGAATAAGGAAAGGTTATTGTTCGTTACCATTTTAATGAGCTAAATACAGACTTCAACAAGACTCTTCATAGTGAAGGGATTGGGAGGAGAATCACAAGCTTCTGTTTAGGCCTGTGCTTCAGATGGACTTTAGTTGGGCAATCTGTTTTTGCTTGTGATTACATGCAAATGCTGATTACGATTTCAAACAATCAGCATTGTTTTATTAAACAGCTCCCAAATGCTTCTAATAGAAAACAATACCTCATTGATATTTTGTTCAAATCCGAAAGAGAAGTTTGGAAATAAATACCACTGGGGATCAGGCAGTAAAGGGTGGATTTGGTGAGTAACGCAAGAAGAGGTGGAGGGAGGGGCGCGAGGGGGAGTGGGATTGAGAGTGGGGAAGTACATGTGTATGTGGGGGGAGGGGTAAGGAGAGAGAGAGAGAGGAAGAGGAGAGATAGGATTACAGAGTCCGGAGAGAAAAGAGCACAGCGTTTTTATTGTGACTGAGTCCATTAATGATCTTTTCCCAAGCAGACACTCACTGTCACACGCACACACTCACTCTCACACACTCACTCTCACACTCACCCACCCAAACCCCTCCCTCTTTTCTCTTTCTCCACCCTCTTCTCAACCCTCTAGGAGATGAGAGTTGGAGATGTGGTCGCCAGGCAACTCTTCAAGAAGGCAGACTGAAACCACTGGGAAGGATCCCGTTCATCAACTCAACATTCATGATTCTCATTAGAAAACAGTCTAGGACTTGGTATATAAGTGCCAGAGTTATACAAATATGATCATCATTGTTTTAAAACCATTACTTAATGGACAGCATTTAAGATATTTTTAATTAGTGTGCTATTTCACTGTGGGAAAGATTGTCAGTTTTGAATGTTGTCATGGTACAGTGCAGGGTGAACTGTGTAAACATTCCCAATGTGTTTCCTCATATAGCACTACGCTAGTTCACAATGCCATTGAATGTTCCCTTTTGTGTTGAATGTGGCTGTTCTGTGTCCAAATATACCACCTGATGCTCCACACTACAAATACAGATGTTGCCTCTTTATGGTACTGTCCTAACTCTTCCCTTCAATGTGTATTTTTGTGTGATCTGTGATCGAAAGTCAGTTCAGCGTTTTTCACTCCCATTGGTTAGGATTTGGGGCTTACCCTTGGTCTGTGCCTAAAGGGCTGTGTTTACACAGGCAGCCCAATTCTGTTCTTTAAAAAAAAAAAAAAATTGGTCTTTTGACCAATCCGATCAGCTCTGAAAAACATCTGATGTGGAAAGATCTGATGTTATTGGTCAAAAGACCAATGGAAAACAATATCAGACTTGGCTGCCTGTGTGAAAGCAATCCGCATTTAGCTGTAAATGCTAGCTGATAACACTAGAGGGCAGGGTAAAGCAGTTTGAAGTATGGTAGCTGCTGCTACTCCTATCCTACAGGGGGCGACAAACACTTAATTAATCAGTGTCCACTCGGGTGTTGTCTACATTTTAGATTCTGCACTTTGCTAAAGCGTCAACTGTTTTGACAGAATTTTCAATGCTGTGGTTAAAACATCATTGAACAGATGCTGTGATGTCAAAATGAATATCTATCTATATATATACATCTACTTCATCAATCTCTTTTCCACCACTTTGATGTTCATATCAAGTAACTGACAACAACAGGTCGTCATTAGGGAATGTCCAGCCGCCGGGGGCTTTGAAAGTTCCTTATAAAAATGTAAAATAGAGAATCTATGATGACATTTGACCTCAGTGGTTATACTTTATTTAAACCCTCCCAACGGTTTTTTTCAATGACCTAAGAAACAAAGAATGTTCATTGGATGTTTATAGTTCAGTATATTTGCATTGCAGAGATAAGACTTTACAAAAGGGATTGTATCCAGGAACCTTCAAGGAGGAATCTGCTCAGCTGTTTTCCCATGTAGGTCTTGTTCATTGAAAAATGTAATACAAAAAAAAGGATTTAGTTGAAAATCAGAATTAAGTCCCTGGCCACTCATCTTCCTGTGGCTCTGATAGGTAGCGGGAGGGTCTGATGTCATTTCCTCTCATTCCATTACTGTGATCCGATTGGCTGAATCGCTCTGATGTTGTCATTGTTATGGTGGCGCCATCGGCCTCAACTTCACAGTCTGGTGTATAGCCCTTTACCTGAATAACAGCTGGGATACACAAGGGAAATAGTATGAGCACACAACAATAACCCTCCTCCAACCTCACGTAGTACAGCATTTATCATTCATGAAGCCTACACAGGCCCCATCATCATGTCCAAAGAGGTAACAATACATGTATTTTAATGATTTGATTTAGGCTCTTGCAAATGGAGAATAGCTCATCCTGATGGTTGATTATATGGGCAGCCTCAGTTTAGATTACATTACATCTGATCCATTCTAAGTGGGGAGAGTCATCACATTATTGATCATTGGGAAGCTGCAGAACTACTATGAGTGATGGATACAGTGTAATATAGACTAATGAAGGTTTATCACAAATAGCTACTCTACATGGAAACAGTGTGTTTTTGGTGATGCGATTTGTCAGGAGATGATTTAAAGGGTTAGTTCATCAAAATGTCAAATGTATATTGCCGGAGTTCAGCTCTATGGCGCTGAATTACGTGCTTGAAATTGAAAGGTAATTTCCAATTGAGCCGACATATACAGCATTTAGGGGAACATTGCCTTTAAATTGAAATCGCTCTATAACGCTAAACCTCAGCAATATAGATTGAATCGAGCCCTTAAACCATGGTAACCAGGGTCCCATCACTCATATTGTTCTGCACTCTATGATGCTAATGCTAACCTGTAGCTCAGTAAACAAACCCAACCTACTCTCTGGGTGTACTAAATACCTCCTTTCTTGTGCACTAGAAGAGGTACATTTGTAATTGTGGTGAACTATTCCAACTACCACTGAGGGACTTTCACCTGTGTTGATGAAGAGTGGCTCAGTAACTTTCTGGTCCAGGCTCCAATGGCTGTTGCACTCTGAGGGGAACTTGAGCTCAGCTGGAGCGAAGGAAGGAGGTGCAGGCTCTACAGGAATACCAGGACCACTGGAGTTGGCTACAGACAAGACAGGAAGACAGACATGAGATCACTGAGTAGCACTATCAACATTCATATACTTGCTGTATCTTATCTGACTTGTTATTGTGGGTAAGTCCAACCGCCACTGGTGAAGCATTGATTAATAGGACAGTCACCAAATGTGTCAACCGGTGACGCCACTGTACTTTACCCAACGCTTTCTTGCTATGAGTTAGCTGGCTGTGAAACGTGTCATGTGGTTTTCCAACAACAGTGTCAAGCTCAACATAGAACAGGATGTGGTTTTGTCCCCAAGTCTCAGAAACTCAAGAAGCTACAGTAGAAGCTTGTTTCATACCTACTATAGTTTCTAAACTGATAATGAGTAGATGTACATGGAATCTGGAGGCAGTTGTTCTTATTTCTACCTTCACAGGGTAGTCTAACTGGTTATTTATTCTGTGGAACCTACATTTAGTTTGATTTGAATTAAATATATATATATATGATCGAAATATCAATGTCAAATAACCCTTAGAAATAAAATTTCAAACAGCATTTTTCAAAAAGAGGATATGAGTTTGAGATCACGGATATCCTCTATGTGCCTACAATGTTCTCTCAACTTCCAATTTTATGGTCAGTCGTTTCTTAACAAACATCTGTTTGTTTGAGATATTAGGCTGAAACATAAATGTTATAACCAGAAGCCAATAGCAGTGGTGTCTAGTGTCCCCCCTTATATAAGCTCCTGTGACTTTTATCTGCACTTGGACTCATATTGGTTGATGTGCTGTGCTCTCAGCCCCTGATCGAGCATAAACATGAGCGATGCATACGAGTTTCACTATAACTCATATTGTCTTTGATCTGATTAATCTCTAGAGGAAGTGGCGAGTTCCTACGTCTGACGGTGAAAAGCAATGACCTTGTTTCCCTTCATTCAATCCAAATTACGTCTAGCACCTTGACACCTAATACTTTTACAATGTGATGCATATTGTCACTGTGTAGGAGAGAAAAGACACACTAAGAGTTCTCACAGCCTCTACATCTGTCACCGGGTAAAATCTACTGTACATGATCTGAAATCTGCTGGCTGGGAAATCACACAGAGAAACGAAAAGAGCATTTACTTAACAGTTAGTAGGCCTAACTATCAAATGGGACCAAGAGTGGTGCTTTTTGAATGACTCCCAAAGAAACAAACAAGTTGTTAATAGGTTATAATGATGTATGTACAACAGCCCTCAGAGTGGAGTAGCATCCAGCTGAGGTGGACTTGATCAAGCAAGTTGATTTCACCTGGAGACTCGCTCATGCAATCCCACACCTGTCAGTAAGGATCAGAACTGCCCTGATAGGCTCGTTCACACTTCTTGTTTGTATTTAAAGCCTGTCAAGCCATTTCTCAGTCATTTCCCAATGACCTACCTGGGTTCCTTAGCTTATTTGTCATGATCCTTCAAGTTGGAGGATGTTTACCAGGTGCACTGCAGCAGATTTCCATCCACCACGGCAGAGACAGTGTTTCCACTGTAGGCAGTGTCGGAGTGGTTGGTCACCCATCAACCAGACAGGACAGCATGACTTCGTCTCCATTCATCACGTATTTGGGCTACCAACATAAACAAGCGCCATTGTGGGAAATGGCGCAGCATTACACCACCTCTTCCCCTAGCTACCCATATCTACTGAACCTGTAATGTCACCACTGTGGACCAGTCAAGACCCTCGTCTAACTCCCAACCGCACTGGACACAAAGCATCAGCTGGCAGTTGCTTTGGAGTTGTCACACGCTTCCCAAATGGAGCCTCAGTGACGCTGTTGCCGTGGCATCTCCTTCCGCTCCCCCATTGACGCCACACCCTGCTGTGCTGTAAAGAGTTTCCACCTTTCCTGATGCCCTGGGCTTTGGCTAATCCACGTCACAGGTTTACAACATGACCCCGCACCCATCCAAGGGGCCAACCTGTGCTAACCCAAGGAGCCAACCTGCGCCCGCCGGAGGGTCCAACTCGCGCCCTTCAAGGGCCTGCCTACGCTGTGCTCATCCTAGGGGCCAACCCGCACCTGTCCAAGGGGCCTACCGTGGCCTACCAGGTACCCAGACAAGGGGTCTCACGTGAGCCTGCACAAGAAGCCTACCCTGCCACACCTACATCGCTCCTGACCAACAACCCTATTTTTCTGTCTTATTAAAATGTTTCATTGTAATGTCTTGGTAAATACCTAAAACTTGTTCTACAGTACAAAGAGAGTCCCTGGAATATGGTGGCAACTCCCTCTAGCCAATGCTTACATCAAATCCACGATGAGGAGTGAACAAATACACACTATTTGGGTGTTGGCAGTGATGATATACACACCTGGCATGTATGATTGATCCTTGGCCCTCCAATAGATGTAGATCAAGATTATGATGAGGAGTGAGGTCACCACTAGTCCCGCCCACAGACTGGTAGGTAGGATCCAGTGACACCCTGAGGGACAGGGGGAGAGCGTGAGACGGAGAGAGACAGGGAGAGAGACAGTGGGATAAAGAGAGAGAGCGAGTGAGTGACAGAGGGAGAGGGACAGAAAGAGAGAGAGAGGTTTGTTTTGATTGATCCTAACATCCAGCAAATCTATATGAGGCTCTATCTGAACCATTTCTGAGGGAGAATGCAATGTGCTCTAATCTTGTTTACAGTATTAGATGTACATTACTTATGTCAATAAATCATTCAATGAAGAGAGAAAGAGGGGAGGAAGAAGAAATATTGGTAAAATGTCATACCATCTAGTTTTCTATATATTCTATACTACTGTGCAATAAAAGGAGATGCTATTAGACCTACGAGATATGAAGGCACCACACACAGCATCGGTAGTCTCAGTCCCAGCACTTTTCACCTCCCTCCCGAGGTCCCCACACCTGAGAGAGAGAGGAAAGAAAGTGATTGTGAAACAGAGAAAGGAGTTTAACCCCACAGTTAACCCCACTGTCCCACAATTGTAGAAAAAATGTCAAATGTTTCGTGCCAACCAAATGCACCCACTGAGTTGACGTTCGATAAAAATCAGAGCCACTTTGTGTGAAGGGTTCTGACCTGGTGTGTGATTGGCAGTGTGTGATGGCATCGTTGACGCTGTTATAGGTCCCAGGTTGGCACGGGGCACAGACTGTGTCATTCTGGGGGTTGGCTGGGGGGTTTAGGAACAAGTGTCAGACATGTCAGCTGCTCAAAGTAAAGTACATACATCCAGCAGATTATACAAGCACAGTAAACAGTGGTTTAAACATTGACTCTGAGTGCAGCTTATTAGACTACAGACTCTGATTTCTTGTCAGGTGTCTTTTCAATACCAGCCTTAGTATCTCCAACTCATGATCAGCTCATCAGAGGCAATGGTCTGTCATATTAGAACAGGGTGTAGAGGTGAGGAGGCTGCTGAGGGGAGAACAGCCCTTAATAATGTCTGGAACGGAGCAAATGGAATGGCATCAAACCATCATTCCTCTCATTCCGCTGCAGCCATTATCACGAGCATGTCCTCCCTAATTAAGGTGCCACCAACCTCCTGTGGGGTAGAGGTGAGGAGGCAGTTCTCACCTTGATTCACGACACCTGAACCCAGAGGGCACAGGGTCACGGGTAGGCAGTGTTCACATCCATTGTCTGTACAGTAGAAACCAGTCTTACACACACATTGCCTGTCACTACTGGCTTCACACTCCTTCAATACCTTCTGGTTACTGCCTGAGAGAGGGAGAGGGAGACGGAGAGAAGAGAAGGGAGAGAAAGAGTGGGAGAGAGGATGGTAGAGGGAGAGGGAGACGGAGAGAAGAGAAGGGAGAGAAAGAGTGGGAGAGAGGATGGTAGAGGGAGAGAGAGATGGAGAGAAGAGAAGGGAGAGAAAGAGTGGGAGAGAGGATGGTAGAGGGAGAGAAGAGAAGGGAGAGAAAGAGTGTGAGAGAGGATGGTAGAGGGAGAGGGAGATGGAGAGAAGAGAAGGGAGAGAAAGAGTGGGAGAGAGGACGGTAGAGGGAGAGGGAGACGGAGAGAAGAGAAGGGAGAGAAAGAGTGGGAGAGAGGATGGTAGAGGGAGATGGAGAGAAGAGAAGGGAGAGAAAGAGTGGGAGAGAGGATGGTAGAGGGAGAGTTGGGGTATTGAGTGGGAGAGAGGACGGTAGAGGGAGAGTTGGGTATTGAGTGGGAGAGGCAAAAAAATATGAAGTGAGGTGAAAATAATGAAAATTTCAAGAGAGATGAGGAGAGGTGGGATAGAGAGAGGGGATGTAAAGATGAGGAGAGAGGTGGGATAGAGAGAGGGGATGGAAAGATGAGGAGAGAGGTGGGATAGAGAGAGGGGATGGAAAGATGAGGAGAGAGGTGGGATAGAGAGAGGGGATGGAAAGATGAGGAGAGAGGTGGGATAGAGAGAGGGGATGGAAAGATGAGGAGAGAGGTGGGATAGAGAGAGGGGATGGAAAGATGAGGAGAGAGGTGGGATAGAGAGAGGGGATGGAAAGATGAGGAGAGAGGTGGGATAGAGAGAGGGGATGTAAAGATGAGGAGAGAGGTGGGATAGAGAGAGGGGATGGAAAGATGAGGAGAGAGGTGGGATAGAGAGAGGGGATGTAAAGATGAGGAGAGAGGTGGGATAGAGAGAGGGGATGGAAAGATGAGGAGAGAGGTGGGATAGAGAGAGGGGATGGAAAGATGAGGAGAGAGGTGGGATAAAGAGAGGGGATGGAAAGATGAGGAGAGAGGTGGGATAGAGAGGGGATGGAAAGATGAGGAGAGAGGTGGGATAGAGAGAGGGAATGGAAAGATGAGGAGAGAGAGAGGTGGGATAGAGAGAGGGGATGGAAAGATGAGGAGAGAGGTGGGATAGAGAGAGGGGATGGAAAGATGAGGAGAGAGGTGGGATAGAGAGAGGGGATGGAAAGATGAGGAGAGAGGTGGGATAGAGAGAGGGGATGGAAAGATGAGGAGAGAGGTGGGATAGAGAGAGGGGATGGAAAGATGAGGAGAGAGAGAGGTGGGATAGAGAGAGGGGATGGAAAGATGAGGAGAGAGGTGGGATAGAGAGAGGGGATGGAAAGATGAGGAGAGAGGTGGGATAGAGAGGGGATGGAAAGATGAGGAGAGAGGTGGGATAGAGAGAGGGAATGGAAAGATGGGGAGAGAGATGGGATAAAGAGGTGGGATAGAGAGAGGGGATGGAAAGTGATAGAGAGAGAAAGATAGGCGGGTCGGGGGGAGCGAGCGAGAGAAAGAGAGAATGAGAGAGAGAGAGAGCGATAGCAGGGATGGGGGAGAGAGAGAGAGAATGAAAGAGAGAGAATGAAAGAGAGAGAATGAGAGAGAATGAGAGAGAGAGAGAGAGAGTGAGAGAGAGAGAGAGAGAATGAGAATGAGAGAGAGAGAGAGAGAGCAGGGTGGGGGAGAGAGAGCAGGGTGGGGGAGAGAGAGAGAGGTAGTGATAGAGCAGGGTGGGGGAGAGAGAGAGAGAGAGAGAGAGAGAGAGAGAGAGGATGAGTCAGATCAAAAATTAATGATTTTAAGGAGACAGGAGAACAATGAGTAGAACTGTCAGAATAAAGAGGAGGAAGTGACAGAGGGAGGAGGGAGGAAGGAAGGGGACTTACTGGAATGGCAGAGCCTACAGGGTAGACATTTTTTCAAGGAGTTTAATTCAGCAGTGTAGTATTCACGTTGACAGGTTTCACACTCTGTTTTTGTAGACTTGCCACAGTCGGTGCGAACATACTGTCCTGGAGTGAGGTTGGGAATGAGAGAATGACAGAGAAATGTGATCATCCATACCCCCACATATAGGCCACCGTATTATACTGTCCATAGTAACATGTTCATCACAGGAGGTTGGTGTCATTTTAATTGGGGAGGACGGGCTCGTGGTAATGGCTGGAGCAGAATGAGTGGAATGATATTATCAACATCAAACAAACGTTTTCCATGTGTTTGATGCCATTCCATTTGTGCCGCTCCAGACGTTATTATGAGCCGTCCTCCCCCCAGCAGCCTCCTGTGTGTTTATGTAGTGTTGTGGAGATAAAGGGACTGCTTTTTTCCCCTCTATACTGCACTTCATCATTTGATAATATAGTATAATATGTATATGTGGCACATGTATAACGCTGGTCTTTCAGACATCTTGCTCCAACAGCCACCTGAACAACAGAAACACACCAGTAGTCACTGACCTTTATGACAACAGAAACACACCAGTAGTCACTGACCTTTATGACAACAGAAACACACCAGTAGTCACTGACCTTTACGACAACAGAAACACACCAGTAGTCACTGACCTTTATGACAACAGAAACACACCAGTAGTCACTGACCTTTATGACAACAGAAACACACCAGTAGTCACAGACCTTTACGACAACAGAAACACACCAGTAGTCACTGACCTTTACAACAACAGAAACACACCAGTAGTCCCTGACCTTTATGACAACAGAAACACACCAGTAGTCCCTGACCTTTATGACAACAGAAACACACCAGTAGTCACTGACCTTTACGACAACAGAAACACACCAGTAGTCACTGACCTTTATGACAACAGAAACACACCAGTAGTCACTGACCTTTATGACAACAGAAACACACCAGTAGTCACTGACCTTTATGACAACAGAAACACACCAGTAGTCACTGACCTTTACGACAACAGAAACACACCAGTAGTCACAGACCTTAACGACAACAGAAACACACCAGTAGTCACTGACCTTTACGACAACAGAAACACACCAGTAGTCACAGACCTTTATGACAATAGAAACACACCAGTAGTCACTGACCTTTACAACAACAGAAACACACCAGTAGTCACTGACCTTTATGACAACAGAAACACACCAGTAGTCACAGACCTTTATGACAACAGAAACACACCAGTAGTCACTGACCTTTACGACAACAGAAACACACCAGTAGTCACTGACCTTTACGACAACAGAAACACACCAGTAGTCACAGACCTTTACGACAATAGAAACACACCAGTAGTCACTGACCTTAACAACAACAGAAACACACCAGTAGTCACTGACCTTTACAACAACAGAAACACACCAGTAGTCACTGACCTTTACGACAACAGAAACACACCAGTAGTCACTGACCTTTACGACAACAGAAACATACCAGTAGTCACAGACCTTTACGACAACAGAAACACACCAGTAGTCACTGACCTTTACGACAACAGAAACACACCAGTAGTCACTGACCTTTATGACAACAGAAACATACCAGTAGTCACTGACCTTTATGACAACAGAAACACACCAGTAGTCACTGACCTTTACGACAACAGAAACACACCAGTAGTCACAGACCTTTACGACAACAGAAACACACCAGTAGTCACTGACCTTTATGACAACAGAAATACACCAGTAGTCACAGACCTTTATGACAACAGAAACACACCAGTAGTCACTGACCTTTATGACAACAGAAACACACCAGTAGTCACAGACCTTAACGACAACAGAAACACACCAGTAGTCACAGACCTTAACGACAACAGAAACACACCAGTAGTCACTGACCTTTATGACAACAGAAACACACCAGTAGTCACTGACCTTTACGACAACAGAAACACACCAGTATTCACTGACCTTTATGACAACAGAAACACACCAGTAGTCACAGACCTTTATGACAACAGAAACACACCAGTAGTCACTGACCTTTACGACAACGCTCACAGCACATTTCCACCCCAGAAGCATCATGAAGGTATTCCTCAGTTTTGCATCCCAATCCAGTCATCTCTAGTACATTTGATGATAGTCTCTTTGTGGTCTCAGTTGAATGTATATCCTTTCACACTCCGCCTCTAGCTCTCTCTCCTTGTTCTCTATCACTATTTCTGACTTTGACTTCTTTCTTCCGCTGAAGTATCACTCGCTCTTTGTCTTCTCCTCTGCTGTGTCCTTCGTCCTCTCAGTGAAAATATAGAGCTGCTTCCTCTCCTCTCTCACCCACCTCTTTCCCCCTCGCTTGTCCTCCACAGCGGAAAGCCCCGATGCCCCTCATCTGCTCTGTGCTTCTCTCTCTCTCCCCCCTTTCCTTCCTGCCCTCCCTCTCTGGCACGAGGTGCACTGTTCTGGACCGTGTAAACTAGCTGCAGAGAGGAGGATTCTAGAGGCTGCTTTTGGCACTGTCTCCAGATCAGCATGTCCAGATATGGCACACAATACACACCAACACAATAAGATACTTCTCCTGACCACTCCAGCCCTTCCAGTCTCTCCCTTTATTCATTTGCTGAACCTTTGTCCTGATAGTGTTGTAATGCTGCTGATCTGAGAGATGTGTTTATATGATGAGTAGATGAAGACAGAAATATATATCCCTGACTCTCTCTTTCTTCCTTCTTCTCTCTCTCTCTCCCTCACTCTCTATGCACTCTCCCTTTCTCTGTCAATTCAATTCAACATTTTTTTGGCATGGAAAACATGTTTACATTGCCAAAGCAAGTGGAAAAGATAATAAACAAAAGTGAAATAAACAATCAAAAATTAACAGTAGAGTTCTCTCTCTCAACGTTGAATAGATGTTGAATTGACGTCTGTGCCCAGTGGGAGGGGTTAGAGGGAGAGAGTTAAAGTGAAATAGCAAGGAAAGAGAAAGACAGTGAGTGTTTATTTGCTGAGGCAGAAGTGATCACTTCCTCACCATGCTAGGAGTGAGGTATGTAATGATTTTTCATAATTTCTTATCAAACAGATTATTAACACAAATATAATATGTAAGCTCATCTTCCTGCATTTATACAGCACTGATATTTATTTAAACAAGCAACACATTTTAAGTGACGACCTTATGCAACGATCGTGATTTACAGTTTCCTTCTTGGGATATGTGGTGTACTTTTCTTCTTCCTCAATGGATGTGATTGTGTGAAATGAACCCTGCATTTGTTAATGAGGGCTAATATTATAATATATGTACTGTAAGTCTGAACTGATGTTCACATGCATCTCTCACCCTTATTATTTCTGTTTGTCTGATTGTTTCTCTCTATTTGTTTACATTATTGATTCTCTCTTTTTCTTCATACTTTCCTTCTCTCCCGGTGTCTCTTTGTTAATCTTCTTGTTCTCCTCTTTGACTTTGTCCCATCTTTCTCTCTGTATCTCTCCCCCTTTCTGACCCCCGTCTCTTTCTCTCACTCTCTTGCTTTCTCTTTTCTCTCTTCTCCCCGTCTGTCTTCATCCCCCCCTCTCTATCTGTCTTTATTCCCCCTTCTCTCTCTCTGTCTTTGTCCTCTCCCCCCTCTCTCTCTCTCTCTGTCTTCGTCCTCTCCCCCCCCTCTCTATCTGTCTTCATCCCCCCTCTCTCTCTCTGTCTTTGTCCTCTCCCCCCTCTCTCTCTCTCTCTCTGTCTTCGTCCTCTCCCCCCTCTCTCTCTGTCTTTGTCTTCTCCCCCCTCTCTCTCTCTGTCTTTGTCTTCTCCCCCCTCTCTCTCTCTGTCTTTGTCCTCTCCCCCTTCTCTCTCTCTCTGTCTTTGTCTTCTCCCCCCTCTCTCTCTCTGTCTTTGTCTTCTCCCCCCTCTCTCTCTCTGTCTTTGTCCTCTCCCCCTTCTCTCTCTCTCTCTGTCTTTGTCCTCTCCCCCTTCTCTCTCTCTGTCTTTGTCCTCTCCCCCTTCTCTCTCTCTGTCTTTGTCCTCTCCCCCTTCTCTCTCTGTCTTTGTCCTCTCCCCCCTCTCTCTCTCTGTCTTTGTCCTCTCCCCCCCCTCTCTCTCTCTGTCTTCATCCCCCCCCTCTCTCTCTCTGTCTTTGTCCTCTCCCCCCTCTCTCTCTCTCTCTCTCTCTTCATCCCCCCCTCTCGCTCTCTGTCTTTGTCCTCTCCCCCTCTCTCTCTCTTTGTCCTCTCCCCCCTCTCTCTCTGTCTTTGTCCTTTCCCTCTCTGTCTTTGTCCTCTCCCTCTCTCTGTCTTTGTCCTCTCCCCCTCTCTCTCTCTGTCTTTGTCCTCTCCCCCCTCTCTCTCTCTCTTTGTCCTCTCCCCCTCTCTCTCTCTGTCTTTGTCCTCTCCCCCCTCTCTCTCTCTCTTTGTCCTCTCCCCCCTCTCTCTCTCTGTCTTTGTCCTCTCCCTCCTCTCTCTCTCTGTCTTTGTCCTCTCCCTCTCTCTGTCTTCGTCCTCTCTCCCCTCTCTCTCTGTCTTTGTCCTCTCCCCCTCTCTCTCTCTGTCTTTGTCCTCTCCCCCCTCTCTCTCTCTGTCTTTGTCCTCTCCCCCCTCTCTCTTTCTGTCTTCATCCAACCCTCTCTCTTTCTGTTTTCGTCCTCCCCCAGCCTCGGTCTGTTCCTCTTGCCCCTCTGTGCCATGTCGATGCTCTCGGGGTGGGTGGAGTCTCCAAGCTATCCCCGTGGTTACCCACCTGATGCCAGTCTGAACTGGAGCAGGTGTGCCCCTCACGGCCACACCCTCGCCCTCAGGCTGACACACCTGGACATGGAGGACAGTCACGGCTGCGAGAACGACGCCCTGGAGGTCAGTGTGAGGGGTTAAAAGTAATTATTTATATATACACTATATGATTGATAGGAGGTGCTGTTTTGAAGCCTCCATCTTGGCACTCCCCCACCAGTGTAAAACATGTTTTGGAAGCTATAGAAATGCATTTATTATTTTCTACAATTGTTTTTGCCATGCTTATTCTATTGCAGTCAACTTAATGCATGCTTTTAAATTATATTATGTGAACTAAGCATAAAAATAAAACATTTTCCTTAAAGCATACTTAAATACATTAAATACATTTTGTCCTTGAAACACCGTAGAATTCTATTCATTCATATGGAGGACTGCTTCTTCTGGGGAGTGCAATTATGGCCGACTGGTAGCTTCAAATTCTCTCATTGGCCAATACATAGCATGAACAATCCATTGGTTAAAGTCAGGTGTCACTGTCTCAAGGATGACACTTTTACTGTAATCTAACATACTTTTGAGATATGGAAAAATGTTGTCTATTATTACTGTTATTGGGGTGGGAATGGGAGGGATATTAGATGTCACAATTAGAAATCCTAAGTTGTCCATGTGTTAAAGATGGGACAAAAGTTCTCTCCTCTCATCCTTCTGTTAGATCTTTGCAGATGGAAAGCAGATAGCCCTTCAATGTGGTGAAATGTCATTTGAGGACCTTGATTCTACCGTCAATCCCTCACTCCTTTCCTCCGTGGAAGGCTGCCTCTCTCTCTCGTTCCGCTCTGATTACTCCAACACCAAGAGACACACTGGCTTCAGAGGGTTCTACATGCTGCAAGGTGAGGAGGAGAAAGGGAGCATTGTTGTATTTCTCTTAGACTATGATGAAATTGTATTTTTGTTGTTGTTGTTGTTGTTGTTGTTGCATTACCTCATGTGACCAATGAACCTTAGTCAGACATATGTTGTCTTCTAACAGACTTTGATGAGTGTGAGGAGGACCCTGATAACGGGTGTACCCAGTTCTGCCACAACTACATTGGAGGATACCTCTGCTCCTGTCGCCTTGGTTACCACCTGGACACAGACGGACACACCTGCACAGGTATGGAGGAGACAGACGAGGGAGAGAGGGAGAGAGAGACCAGGTGAGAGAGAGAAAGAAAAGGAGAGACAGACAAGAGAGCGAGAGAACACTGTATATATACATAACATGACATTTGTAATGTCTTTATTCTTTTGGAACTTCTATGAGTGTAATGTTTACTGTTCATTTTGATTATTTATTTCACTTTTTGTTTATTATCTACTTCACTTGCTTTGGCAATAAAGCCCCTTGAATTGAGAGAGCGAGACAGAGAGATGGGAAGGGACAGGGAAAGAGGAAGTGAAAGACAGAATGAACAGAGGAGAGCAAGAAGGAGGAGCACTAAGGGGAATGAAAGCAAAGAGAGAATGATGAAGAATTAAGTATTATGATGGCGATGTTGCAAATTGTGTTAATAACGACAACGATGCGATGGCGTTACTACTTGTTGCTCGTACAGCTACCGACTTCATGACACAACACCATCCCTCTTTGATAATAATGATGATGATGACCTTGAGGGTCATGTTATTGATCATACGTCTCTACCACAGTGAGTTGCACTGAGGACCTGTCCGGCTCGCTGCGTGGTGTGATATCCAGTCCCTCTCGGCCCGGCCCATATGCTGAGCATGCCCACTGCTCCTACATCCTGTCAGTAGAGGACAACCTGGAGCTGCTTCTACACTTCACTGGGGAGTTTGATGTTGAGCAGGGGCCAGACGGGCAGTGTGTGGACACAATCATGGTGAGTAGCTGTAGCCTGTAAATAGGGCCTAGAGTTTTTCTTAGGTCATGTGGTCAAGAAAAACTCTGCTGATTCTCACTATTACAATGTGTAAGTTCTGTGAAATTCCTACATTATGCTGTGCACCCTCCCATGAAGGTGACCAATCCCTCTAACAAGATTTGCACCTGACATACGCTGTGAGAGTAACCCGGAAGTGACTACCCCCTCAGCCTTGTAGTTTTTAAAACGTTTTCAATGCACACAAACGTAGCGCAATGGTCTAGAGTAAAAACTTCATAAAAGGCATCTGGTAGAGGACGTGGCCATCACCTTCACAGCGAATAGGAGAACATTAAACCAATCAACTACATTTCAATGTCACTGAATATGCTTCAACAACAATGTCCCCCTCTCACCTTGTAGTCTTACAGTATTCCTGATACAGTACATATCCTGTTTTCCTGGGACAACATATTTTCTTCATACATCATATTCTGTTGTTTTCAGGTTGAGACTTCCTCTGGGACTCAGGGGCCATTCTGTGGCCGTGTGCCTCCCCCCACTCCCATCCGCACTGGGTCACACCACGCCCGCATTCTCTTCAACTCTGACGGACAGGGCTCCAACAATGGCTTCACTATCCACTACAGAACCACAAGTAGGGTCATGTACGCTTTCAGGAAACTACTCATTATATGAATCCTTGAAATAATATGCACACGATAACTGAAAAAGGACAACTTTTATACATAAAAAAAGCACATTCCTGGATTAAATCATGTAACATACATACCCTTTAGCAGACGCTTTTATTCTAAGTGACCTACAGTCATGCACACATTTCATGTATGGAAGCGCCAAGCCCTACCAACTGAGTTACAAGGGACCACCCTGTACAGTGCCTTCGGAAAGTATTCAACCCCCTTGACTTAAAACATTTATAATTTTGTTACAAAGTGAAATTAAAATGGATTTAATTGTAATTTGAAGAAAAATGTGGGTACATCTCTAAGAGCTTTGCATACCTGGATTAAACAATATTTGCCAATCGTTCTTTATTAAATTCTCCAATCTCTGTCAAGTTGGTTGTTGATCATTGTTAGACAGCCATTTTCAAGTGTTGCCATATATTTTACAGCCAATTGAATTGTATGTGTGGGGTACAGAGATGGGGCAGTCGACCGCTATTACTGCACACAAAGTGAGTCCAGGCAACGTATTATGTGTATTTGTAAGCACACGTTTAAATCCTGAACTTATTTGGGCTTGCCATAACAAAGAGGTTTAATACTTATTGACTGAAGACATTTCAGCTTTTCATTTTTATTTTTTTATTTGTATTTTCTAAAAACAAAATTCCACATTATGGAATATTGTGTGTAGATTAGTGACACGAAATCTAAATGTAATCCGTTTTAAATTCTTGCTGTAACACAACAAAATGTGGAAAAAGTCAAGGGGGTTGAATCCTTTCTGAAGGTACTGTATAATGGACCAAAATAAAGTGATGCCTCAGGACTTGTTTCATTGCAGCAAAGACCTGCCGAGGGATTGTGACCTCCAACTCCACCCTGGCCCCACAGCAACCTGAATATCACCAAGGTGACACAGTCACGGTGACCTGTGACCTAGGGAGTGTTCTGAACACAGTGAGTAGGCTACGGTATTGTAAGTTCACAAGTGGCAGTAAAAGGGTTCAGTTAGCTTTCATACTCAACCAAGAGCTTAGTTTGGTGCTGTAGACGAACTGAAGAAATTTGGACAATTTGAATGTTCTCAAAGACATGACACAATAGATTGTACACTACTAGATACGTGTGTTCTCTCTTCAAAGGGTGACAAAGAGTATGAGTCGACATGCCAGAGGACAGGCGAGTGGAGTCCTGTGTACCGCTGTGAACGTGAGTGAGATGAGACCATCTCTACAATTGTATTTCACAGGATTAACATAGCCAGCGATTAACACTCTTGATAGATGAGATGTTCTGGTGTAGAAAAATAGGAAAAGTTAAGATTGGATATAGGTATGAGGGTCATTCTTGAATTAAGGGGACATTTGGACATGGGATTTTTAGAAAAAATGAACTTGCCGCATTTCAAGCTTTCCTTTTGTGAAGGGCAGCCAGGAACTAGTTATGTTGAACTTCGTCTCCACTCTGCATTTAAGCAGCCCTTCACAGCTGATTCTGACCTGGGCCAAAGAAATTACAAAGCGATAGGTATGTTTCAGTGGAGGCTGCTGAGGGGAGGACGGCTCATAATAATGGCTGGAACGGAGCAAATGGAAATCATGTGTTTGATGTATTTCATACAATTCCATTTATTCCGCTTCAGCCATTACCACTAGCCTGTCCTCCCCAATTAAGGTGCCACCAACCTCCTGTGATACATTTAAAGCCGTGGATATGCAGCCACTCTCCGGGGTTGAGAAGAATAGTGGGTTTCATCACCTTGAGAAAGTGCTCAAGCCTCGTAACAAACTTTGCCCTCTCATACCCATTTCAGCAAACAGGTGGTACCCGCTCTATATAAGCAAGCTAAAGCTGAAGTTGGCAATGAATTGGCCAATGCATCCTGTGTTGCACCTACTACAGATGGATGGACCACCAGGGCTACTTATGACATGTTCAAAACAACGGGGAAGTGGGAAATCTCCGACTTCCAACTTCAGTGTGTTCAAGATAACTGGGAACTCGAAAAAAAACAAGCTCCGACTGAGATAAATCCAACCTGAAGTTCAGTGACGTCATGATTTGACCTCGTTTTTTTCTCCAGTTGTCTTGAAAGCACCAAGAGAGTTACTTAATGGCGAGAGCCCTTCACATTATCCCGGAGTGGGACATGAGAAGTAATACAGACACGCCCCTTTCTGAGAGTCACACAAGTGTGCATAAGAAAGCATTATAGCATAGGCCTACAGTGGTGGAAAAAGTACCCAATTGTCATACTTGAGCAAAAGTAAAGATACCTTAAATAGAAAATGACTCAAGTATAAGTCAAAGTCACCAAACGTCTTAAGTATATTTAAAACCAAATACTTTTAAGTATCAAAAGTAAATATAATTGCTCAAATATATTTAGTATCAAAAGTAAAAGTAAAAATATAAATAATTTTAAATTCCTTATATTAAGCAAACCACGATTTTCTTGTTTTTTAAATTCACGGATAGCCAGAGGCACACTCCAACAATCAGACATAATTTACAAACAAAGCATTTTTGCTTAGTTAGTCTGCCAGATCAGATGCAGCATGGATGACCAGGGATTTTCATATTGGTTTCACATGCATATTGCACCTTATTTTAGCGTTGTTGTTGATGAGCAATTGCGATTTCATTTAAGAAAATACAAAGTGTTGACATTGTTAATGGTGCTCTCATCAGGCATTATATGACTCATGGTCATATATGGAATCAGGAATACTAACACTTTGTATTTCCTTAAATAAACAATAATTTACTACGGTAACTGTTGTCATTGAATTATTCTGCTGTAGAGAAACCAAACCGTGACCTCAAAGCCACAATACCTACCAAACCCGTTAGACTCATTCTAAATAAGATTATCTAAAATTGTCAATGACTGAGATAATACGTAATTATGATAAACAGGTCTATTTAACCTGAATCGATAATTAAGTCATGTTAGCTAGCTAGCTTTTTACTCACCGTAATTCCACTGAGCAACGTCTGTCTGGTAAACTTGTTACACAGCTGCAACAATCCTCATTCACGAGCTTGCCGGATCACTTTGATTAACCCACCCACTGAGTCATATCATATCTCAATAACCCAGCATCAATAAGCCAGCATTAACAATCAAACCTAGCTCTTTTGAATGAAAACAACCAAACTAGGTGACCCAATGCTTGCAACCCAGCAGTTGGGTCATCCAAACAACCCAGCATTTTTAGTATAGTGATTTTCAAGGTGCTAAAACACACATTACACTAGTAAAATAAACATATTTGACTTGCCTTCTTTGTTTAATTTATCTATACAATATAGGAAAATACTTTTGTTCACTGTTTAGCATAAAAAAAAGAATAGATAGATATCTCTGAATCACCAAAACATGTCACTACACCTCTACATCACCAGTGAGACGAGCCAATTCGTTAGCCCACAGTAGTTTCTAAAATGCATACACATATTTTGTAGTATAAGGACTTTTTTTTTAAATAACAAAGTCAAGGGACAGCATTTACCTCTACAATTCAAGAATGAATAAATAGCATCCATGTTGATCATCCCTAAGAACTCAGAATATGTAGGAACATTCTTGCAGATCTTGCTTTGAGTAATAATACCCTGGGCCTCGTTTCCCAGTTGCGATGTAAAGTAAGCATTACGATGATCGTACCAGTTGCATCATTATTTACGAGCCAACTTTTTAAGAGTGTTTCCATACACGTTCGCTAAGGGACAGGTCAAAATTTACTTGGGGGAGGGGTGGTCCAAAATATGGGGAGGGTGATGCAATTTTCCCCTTGGTTTACATTCGCTCCTCTACTTGTAGTTTCCATATAAACAATGGCTTGATATTACCCTAACAAAGTTTAGAAACGTTTGTGGTTTGGTATGGTGTGGCTATCATTAAGCTTTAGCTACTGCAGGCCTATGATTTGAAGGCAGTGCACCCCGGGGTTTCAACTGGCTCCTACAGTTGAACTTGAGGTGAGGAAGACTGTCTCAGGTCTACCAGAGTTACTCCTATAATCTAACAATATAATGCTTATCTTTACAAAATATTTGGATCGAAAATGATCGAATTACCCTTCATCTGTACGTCTATATGTGTATAGCAGACACAGTAACCATCTGACATTAATGCATGCATGTCATGTTGTACCTATATATACATACAGTATCTAGCCTAAACATCTTGATTCTATGTGTAGCGGAGATGTTCTGTGAATAAATTGACTCGGAAGGTCAAAAAACATCTAACGATGCACTTTGGCTGCTCTACCAGTGGTCTGGATCCCTTGCAGATGTGCAATGGTTTTTAAGAACAACGTTACTAATGAAAGTTCTGAGAAACAGATCAGCTACTACAGATTCATCTTACGATGGTTCTAACAATGATCTTAACGCTATGAAGGCTCTGGGAAACGAGGTCTAGGACCTTTGCATTTTCATAACGCTATTTTATCTTTTAAAGCTATTTGTTTTGGAGTTTGTGTCAGAAACGTTGGTTTGCTCTGTATGTCTGGTTCACTCTAGCTGTGGATTGTGGAGAACCAGACACTTCTAGTGATGAGGCCCTTCAACTGGTGGACAAGGATCCAAGCACTCTGTTTCATGATGAGGTCCGGTTCAAGTGTGAATCTAAATACTACACACTGGAGGGAGACGGTTAGTCCATACATTCTTATTTACCTACAACTGCAGCTGTTATCTTTTTCTTGAACTTTTTATGTAAATCTCCTCCTTTCTTCCATCCCTGATCATTTCTATACAGTATCTTCAGTATACCTGCCCTATGCTTTCTGAGTCCGCTCCACGTGCCATCACTATCTACCCTACCTGTGCTCTTACCTCCCTTCTGTTCCTTCAGAGAAGTACATCTGTGATGCCAGTGGTACGTGGACATCGGTCAAGGGCCAAGAAAAGTTACCAAAGTGCATCGAAGGTATGCCTCACTATCATTTATCAGGTGTACGCAGTGTTGTGAAGTAATGAACTATATGTAGTTCAACTAGTATTTTAACTACATTTTGCAGTAGCTTGGTGGTAGTTTAACTAAATTCAAATCTTGATAGTGTTTACAGTAGTTAATTACTTATTTTTACCATGTAGCTGTGTAGCTAACTACTGGAAATACACACTACTTTTTTAGTAAAAAACATTTTTATACCTGCCTAATTCTCACTTGAAACTTGGGCTTAATTACACATTCTGTTAACATGACTCCAGAGTAAGCTTTTCTTGCAATTTGTAGTTTATGACATTTCACATTTAGTTATGATCATTTTCCACTAAGTTGTTTTTATGTAGTGAATTACTTTTCAAAGTAACTTTAGTTAAGTAAACTAAGGGTAACTTTAGTGTAGCTTACCTTCTTCCAGTGAGAAGTAATTCGTAACTTGGTAAACTATATTTTCACAGTAGCTTCCCTAACACTGGGTGGATGACAGTACAGTATAACTGCTGTTACACTATTAATGATCCAGTGTACTGTTCTGGATTGTCTATCTTCTAGTGTGTGGGAAGACAGAAACAGATATTTCCAGCTTTGAAAGAATTTTGGGGGGCAAACCGGCGAACATGGGAGAGATACCCTGGCAGCTTCTCACTAAACAGCCCAAAAGAGGAGGAGCATCCCTGATCAATGACCGGTGGGCCATCACAGCAGCTCATGTAGTGGATGGCTACGAAGAAAGCACGCTTACATTTTTCGGGGGGCTGATAGATGGGAAAAAAGCACAAGAAACTGATCCTGATGTGGTTGTCATGGCAACGGAGAAGATTATCATTCACCCTGACTACATAAAGGGCATACCTGGTAATGAACGCACTAACTACGACAGCGATATAGCTCTCATCAGAATGTCTTCCAGGGTGAAGTTAGGGCCCAATGTTCTACCCATATGCCTGCCTGAGGCTGATGGAGGATTCAAAGAGTTTCAGCACGGCACTGTTTCAGGGTGGGGTGGGACTGAGAATAAAGATAAAAGCAGATTCTTGCTTTACGCATCTGTGGGAAGACACCCCCAAATTAATTGTGAGGAAACACCTTTGTTGTCTATTAACAAGCCAATGGTTTTCACTGAGAACATGTTCTGTGCAGGGGGTGATGGGTTAGATAGCTGCAAGGGGGATAGTGGGGGTCCATTATTTCTCCCTAAGCTGGGATCAGGGAACAAGGACAACAGAGGGCCATATCATCTGAGAGGCATTGTGTCCTGGGGTTCCCTTTGTGAACTGGGAAAGGAATCTAAAAAGGGTTACTACACCAAAGTGGAGAATTACTTAGACTGGATCAAGATGACAATAGAGAGAGAAGAGCAGGGGTAAAAACAGTAAAGAAGACTAAGAAGAGTAAAACATACTAGTCAACTCTGAACCTCCATAATCATAATTGTTGTGCTAATTATTTCCAGTACTTTTACTTTTTATAAAACCAGTCTGGTTCTATAAATTACTTGTGTTGTTTTAGTTCAGTGTTAAATGTAACTTCAGTATGCAGGCAATACCATCCTGTCATGTCTGAGTAAAATCTCTACTCTGTGGCAAAATCACCAAACATATTGCTGTGCCTTTTATTCATTGTTGTGAATAATGCTTCACAATGTAACCCTGATTGACAAACCCAAATAAAAATATAATTCATAAAACTCGTCTGAATGTTTGTCTTCAATCAAACTCTCAATTAAATGTTGATACCCTATTTTCACTCCTCCTCCTCCTCCCCCATTTCTACTGTACCTCTACGTCTGCATTGCTCGCTCCCTGTGGTTTTAGGCTCGGTTTCTGTATTTCTATTTGCAGTGGCGACCCATCATTCAGGGCTGTTTTGAGCCCTTCCTGTCTAGCTTTTTTTTATAGCCTGTTTTCAAATCAAATCAAATTGTATTATCACATGCACCAAATAAAACAGGTGTAGACCTTACAGTGAAATACTTACTTACGAGACCCTAACCAACAGTGCAGTTTAAAAAAATATGGATAAGAATAAGAGATAAAAGTAACAAGTAATTAAAGAGCAGCAGTAAAAAATAACAATATACTGGGGGGTGCCGGTACAGAGTCATTGTGTGGGGGCACCGGTTAGTTGAGGTAGTATGTACATGTAGGTAGAGTTAATTAAAGTGACTATGTATAGATGACATCAGAGAGTGGCAGTGGTTTGGAGAGGGGAGGGGGGGGCAATGCAAATAGTCTGGGTTCATGTTCAGGAGTCTTATGGCTTGGGGTAGAAGCTGTTTAGAAGCCTCTTGGACCTAGACTTGGCGCTCCGGTACCGCTTGCTGTGTGGTAGCAGAGAGAACGACTAGGGTGGCTGGAGTTTTTGACCATTTTTAGGGCCTTCCTCTGACACCGCCTGGTATAGAGGTCCCGGATGGCAGGAAGCTTGGCCCCAGTGATGTACTGGGACATTCGCACTACCCTCTGTAGTGCCTTGCAGAGGAGGCAGAGCAGTTACCATACCAAGCGGTGATGCTCTCGATGGTGCAGCTGTAGAACCTTATGAGGGTCTGAGGACCCATGCCAAATCTTTTCAGTCTCCTAAAGGGGAATAGGTTTTGTCGTGCCCACTTCACGACTGTCATGATGTGCTTGGACCATGTTAGTTTGTTGGTAACGTGGACACCAAGGAACTTGAAGCCCTCAACATGCTCCACTGCAGCCCCATCAATGAGAATGGGGGTGTTCTCGGTCCTCTTTTTCCTGTAGTCCACAATCATCTCCATTGTCTTGATCACATTGTGGGAGAGGTTGTTGTCCTGGCACGACACGGCCAGGTCTCTGACCTCCTCCCTATAGGCTGTCTCATTGTTGTCAGTGATCAGGCCTACCACTGTTGTGTCATCTGCAAATTTAATGATGGTGTTGGAGTCATGCCTGGCCATGCAGTCATGAGTGAACAGGGAGTTCAGGAGGGGGCTGAGCACGCACCCCTGAGGGGCCCCCTGTGTTGAGGATCAGCGTGGCGGATGTGTTGTTACCTACCATTACCACCTGGGGGCGGCCCGTCAGGATGTCCAGGATCCAGTTGCAGAGGGGGGTGTTTATTCCCAGGGTCCTTAGCTTTGATGAGCTTTGAGGGCACTTTGGTGTTGAACGCTCTGCTGTAGTCAATGAATAGCATTTTCACATAGGTGTTCATTTTGTCCAGGTAGGAAAGGGCAGTGTTGAGTGCAATAGAGACTGCATCATCTGTGGATTTGTTGGGGCGGTATGCAAATTGGAGTGGGTCTCGGGTTTCTGGGATGATGATGTTGATGTGAGCCATGACCAGCATTTCAAAGCACTTCATGGCTACAGACGTGAGTGCTACAGGTCGGTAGTCATTTAGGCTTAGGCATTTGGTCTGCTTAAAACATGTTGGCATTACAGACTCAGACAGGGAGAGGTTGAAAATGTCAGTGGAGACACTTTCTAGTTGGTCAGCGCATGCTCACAGTACACGTCCTGGTAATCCGTTTGGCCCTGCGGCCTTGTGAATGTTGACCTATCTAAAGGTCTTACTCACATCGGTTGCATAGAGCGTGATCACACAGTCTTCCGGTATAGCTGGTGCTCTCATGCATGTTTCAGTGTTATTTGCCTCAAAGCGAGCATAGAAGTAGTTTAGCTCGTCTGGTAGGCTCGTGTCACATGGCAGCTCTCGGCTGTGCTTGCCTTTGTAGTCTGTAATGGTTTGCAGGCCCTGCCACATCCAACAAGCGTCAGAGCCGGTGTAGTACGACTCGATCTACACCCTGTATTGACGCTTTACCTGTTTGATGATTCGTCGGAGGTCATAGCAGGATTTCTTATAAGCTTCCGGGTTATATTCCCGCTCCTTGAAGGTGACAGCTCTAGCCTTTATCTCAGTGCGGATGCTTCCTGTAATCCATGGCTTCTGGTTGGGGTATGTACGTATGGTCATTGTGGGGACGACATCATGGATGCACTTATTGATGAAGCCAATGACAGATGTGGTGTACTCCTCAATGCCATCGGAGGAATCCCGGAACATATTCCAGTCTGTGCTTCATCTCACCACTTTTTAATTGATCTAGTCAATGGTGCTTCTTGCTTACATTTTTGCTTGTAAGCAGGAATCAGGAGGATGGGAAAATGATCAGATTTGCCAAATGGTGAGGGAGAGCTTTGTATGCATCTCTGTGTGTGAAGTATAGGTGGTCTTGAGTTATTTTCCTTCTGGTTGCACATTTAACATGCTGATAGAAACTTGGTAAAACCAATTTAAGTTTCTCTGCATTCAAGTCCCCGGCTACTAGGAGCGCCGCCTCTGGGTGAGCGTTTTCTTGTTTTCTTATGGCAGAATACAGCTCATTCAATGCAATCTTCCCAGTACATTTTATTGTCTAACGATTGCATGTTTGCTGGCAGAATTGAGAGAAGTGGGGGTTCATTCGATAGCCTCCGACTTCTCAGAAAGCAGCCTGCTCTCCAGCCTCTCTTTCTCCGCCTCCTCTTCATGCAGATCACTGGGGTTGGGCCTGTTCCCAAGGGAGCCGTATATCCTCCACCTCGGGCTCGTCAGAGTCGTAAAAGAAGAAAAATAACTCTGCTAGTCCGTGGTGAGTAATCGCAGTCCTGATGTCTAGAAGTTATTTTCGATCATTAGAGACGGTAACGGCAACATTATGTACAAAAAGAGTAAAAAACATGTTACAAACAACGCAGATAAACTAACAAAAAAACACAATCGGTTGGGGCGCGTAAAACGTCTACCTTCTGCTCTGCCGCCATTTTATTGTTTTGGCATTAAGACGTGAAACATATCAGTTTCTAAACAATGTAAAAATAAGAATAATTGCGTTAATAAAGCTGCATACAAACATGGTCTCTTTTTTGCTTTCTTGAGTAAGGAAGCTCCAAAATGCAGGTGTTTCAGCCTAGCTCAGCCACAGCTTTCTGTGGTGGTGGGGCATCCAGCAGAAAATACGAGGGGTTGGTAATGTTCTCTAGTTCGCCCCTGTGATTGGCTCAGTGTTGTGTCACTCATGGGGAACTACGTAACCGAAAAATCTACGTGGAGAGCTTGAAAATTCAAGCCCCTTGGGTGCTGCCATAGAGTCACTGTACATTAGAAGTGCACAGCCAAGAAGGCTCAAGGTCATTGGCCAAAGATAAAATTACATCAAATCAAGTTATATCTACCATAGCTTTGATTGGACTGATGATGTCAACATCATACTTTCAAAATCTTAACTTGCAAGCTAGACAAGCAGTCATCATCATGAATCATGTCGACAAATTACTGGCAAATCCTTTTCAATCCTTGTCATATGAAGATAAATTACAGATAAAATGTATCATCGGCCATTGGACATAAACATTACACAATAAGTTGAAAATTGCAATTTCATCAATCAATCAAATGTATTTATAAAGCCCTTTTTACATCAGCTGATATCACAAAGTGCTGTACAGAAACCCAGCCTAAAACACCTAACAGCAAGCAATGCAGATGTAGAAGCACGGTGGCTAGGAAAAACTCCCTGGAAAGGCAGGAACCTAGGAAGAAATCTAGAGAGGAACCAGGCTCTGAGGGGTGGCCAGTCCTCTTCTGGCTGTGCCGGGTTGAGATTATAACAGTACATGACCAAGATGTTCATAGATGACCAGCAGGGTCAAATAATAATAATAATAATCACAGTGTTTGTAGATTGAGCAACAGGTTGAAACTGGAGCAGCAGCACGACAAGGTGGACTGGGGAAAGCAAGGAGTCATCAGGCCAGGTAGTCCTGAGGCGTGGTCCCAGGGCTCAGGTTCTCCAGGAGGGGAGAGGGAGAGAATTATAGAGAGCATACTTAAATTCACACAGGACACCGGATAAGACATGAGAAATACTCCAGACATAACAGACTCACCCTAGGGACGGGATGGAAGAGCACCAGTAAGCCAGTGACTCATCCCCCATAATAGGGTTAGAGGCAGAGAATCCCGGTGGAGAGAGGGGAACCGGCCAGGCAGAGACAGCAAGGGCAACTCGTTGCTCCAGTGCCTTTCCGTTGGGCCAGACTACACTCAATCATATGACCTACTGAAGAGATCAGTTTTCAATAAAGACTTAAAGGTTGAGACTGAGTCTGCATCTCTCACATGGATAGGCAGACCATTCCATAAAAATGGAGCTCAATAGGAGATAGACTTGTCCCCAGCTGTTTGCTTAGAAATTATAGGGACAATAAGGAGGCCTATGTCTTGTGACCGTAGCGTATGTGTAGGTATGTATAGCAGGACCAAATTGGAGAGATAGGTAGGAGCAAGTCCATGTAATGCTTTGTAAGTAAGCAGTAAATCTTGAAATCAGCCCTAGGCTTAACAGGAAGCCAGTGTAGAGAGGCTAGGACTGGAGTAATATAATCAAATTTTTTGGTTCTAGTCAAGATTCTAGCAGCCGTGTTTAGCACTAACTGAAGTTTATTTAGTGCTTTGTCCAGGTAGCCGGAAAGTAGAGCAGTCTAATCTGGAATTGACAAAAGCATGGGTTAACTTTTCTGCATAATTTTTGGACAGAAAGTTTCTGATTTTTGCAATGATACGAAGATGGAAAAAAGCTGTACTTGAAATAGTCTTGATATGTTCGTCAAAATAGAGATCAGGGTCCAGAGTAACGCCAAGGTCCTACAGTTTTATTTTGAGACGACTTTACAACCATCAAGATGAATTGTTTCTTGGGACCTAGAACTACCATCTCTGTTTTGTCTGAGTTTAAACAAAAAGATTTGCCGCCATCCACTTCCTTATGTCTGAAACACAGGCTTCCAATGAGGACAATTTTGGGGCTGCACCGTGTTTCATCGAAATGGACAGCTGTGTATTGTCTGCAATGCAGTGAAAGTTAACATTGTGTTTCCCGAATGACATCAACAAGAGGTCAAATATATAGCGAAAACAATAGTGGTCCTAAAACGGAACCTTGTGGAACACCGAAATGTACAGTTGATTTGTCAGAGGACAAACCATCCACAGAGACAAACTGATATCTTTCCGATAGACCAATTTAGGTTTCCGATCTCTCCAAAAGAATGTGGTGATCGATGGTGTCAAAAGCAGCACTAAGGTCTAGGAGCACGAGGACAGATGCAGAGCCTTGGTCTGACGCCATTAAAAAGTAATTTACCACCTTCACGAGTGCAGTCTCAGTGCTATGATGGGGTCTAAAACCAGACAGAAGCATTTCATATACGTTGTTTGTCTTCAGGAAGACAGTGAGTTGCTGCGCAACAGCTTTTTCCCAAATTTTGGAGAGGAATGGGAGATTCGATATAGGCCGATAGTTTTTTTATTTTCTGGGTCAAGGTTTGGCTTTTTCAAGAGAGGCTTTATTACTGCCATTTTTAGTGAGTTTGATACACACCTGGTGGATAGGGAGACGTTTATTATGTTCAACATAGGAGGGCCAAGTTGGAATAGGGTCCAGTACGCAGCTTGAAGGTTTAGAGGCCATTACTATTTTCATGAATGTGTCAAGAGATATAGGATTTAAAAAACTTGAGTGTCTCCCTTGATCCTAGGTCCTGGCAGTGTTGTGCAGACTCGGGACAACTGAGCTTTGGAGAAATACGCATATTTAAAGAGGAGTCCGTAATTTGCTTTCTAATGATCACGATCTTTTCGTCAAAGAAGTTCATGAATTTATCATTGCTGAAGTAAAAGCCATCCTCTCTTGGGGAATGCTTGTTAGTTAGCTTTGCGACAGTATCAAAAATAAATGTAGGATTGTTCTTATTCTCCTAATTAAGTTGGAAAAATAGGATGATCAAGAAGTGTGAGGGCTCTTCGATGTTGCACTGTACAGTCTTTCCAAGCTAGGCGGAAGACTTCCAGTTTGGTGGAGCGCCATTTCCGTTTACATTTTTTGGAAGCTTGCTTCAAGGCCAAGGTCTGAGCAGATTATTTGTTGCGATTGCAAACGTAATAGATTGGTGGTCCGATAGTCCAGGATTATGAGGAAAAACATTAAGATCCACAATATTTATTCCATGGGACAAAACTAGGTCCTGAGTATGACTCTGGCAGTGTGTAGGTCCGGAGACATGTTGGACAAAACCCACTGAGTCGATGATGGCTCTGAAATACTTTTTGAGTGGGTCTGTGGACTTTTCCATGTCAACGTTAGTCACCAAAAATGTGAATATTATCTGCCATGACTACAAGGTCCAATAGGAATTCAGGGAACTCAGTGAGAAACGTTGTATATGGCCCAGGAGGCCTGTAAACAGTAGCTACAAAAAGTGATTGAGTAGGCTGCATAGATTTCATGAGTAGAAACTCAAAAGACAAAAACACAGTCATTTTTTCTTTAGTAAATTGAAATGTGCGATTGTAAATGTTAGCAACACAACACGGTTGGATTAAAAAGAAGTTAGCTTTTAAATTATGTATGTTCATGAATGTTTAATATTACAATTTTGTCAGTTGAATTTGGCACGCTCCAGCTTCACCGAATGTTGTCGATTTTGACTCGATAGCGGGATCCTTGCGCTAAGAGGTTAAAGGTCTCTTTTCCAAGTATAAAAGGATAAACATTCAACATCATGGGCCGGAAAAGGTTGAATACATTGCCCACATTGTCAATCAGTACCAAAAAAAATCTGCAGCATTGACGGTCCCCAAGAACACAGTGGTCTCCATCATTCAAAAATGGAAGAAGTTTGGAACCACCAAGACTCTTCCTAGAGCTGGCCGCACTCCACCAATTAGGCCTTTATACTTATACAGCCCGCTTGGAGTTTGCCAAAAGGCACCTAAAGACTTGCAGACCATGAGAAACAAGATTCTCTAGTCTGTTGAAACCAAGATTGAACTTTTTGGCCTGAATGCCAAGCGTCACGTCTGGAGGAAACCTGGCATCATCCCTACGGTGAAGCATGATGGAGCAAGAAGCATCATGCTGTAGGGATGTTTTTCAGCAGCAGAGACTGGGAGACTAGTCAGGATCAATGGAAAGATTAATGGAGCAAAGTACAGAGAGATCCTTGATGAAAACCTGTTCCAGAGCGCTCAGGACTAGAGGTCGACCGATTAATCGGAATGTCCGATTAATTAGGGCCGATTTCAAGTTTTCATAACTTATTTAATATATATTTAACTAGGCAAGTCAGTTAAGAACACATTCTTATTTTCAATGACGGACTAGGAACAGTGGGTTAACTGCCTTGTTCAGGGGCAGAACGTCAGATTTTCACCTTGTCAGCTCGGGGGATCCAATCTTGCAACCGTACAGTTAACTAGTCCAACGCAATAACGACCTGTCTCTCTCTCATTGCACTCCACAAGGAGACTGCCTGTTACGCGAATGCAGTAAGCCAAGGTAAGTTGCTAGCCAGGAGGAAAGCATGGCCAGCCGTAGAAAAATGTTTATTGACATTTTCGATTATCATGGATTTATCGGTGGTGACCATGTAACCTAGCCTCAGTGCAGTGGGCAGCTGGGAGGAGGTGCTCTTGTTCTCCATGGACTTTACAGTGTAGCCTTTGATTTCCTGACTGACTGCGTGTATTGGTTCTTGACTTCACTGAACAGTTGCATGTTGCGGGGGCTATTTGATGCAATTGCAGTCCGCCACAGGATGCTTTTGTGCTGGTCAAGGGCAGTCATGTCTGGAGTGAACCAAAGGCTATATCTGTTCTAAGTTGTACATTTTTTTAAAAGTGGCATGCTTATTTAAGATGGTGAGGAAATTACTTTTAAAGAATGACCAGGCATCCTCAACTGACGGGATGAGGTCAAAATCCTTTCAGGATACTCGTGCCAGGTCGATTAGAAAGGCCTGCTCGCAGAAGTGTTTTAAGGAGCGTTTGACAGTGATGAGGGGTGGTCATTTGACCGTGGACCCATAGCGGATGCAGGCAATGAGGCAGTGATTGCTAAGATCTTGGTTGAAAACAGCAGAGGTGTATTTGCAGGGCAAGTTGGTCAGGATAATACAGTGCCTTGCGAAAGTATTCGGCCCCCTTGAACTTTGCAACCTTTTGCCACATTTCAGGCTTCAAACATAAAGATATAAAACTGTATTTTTTTGTGAAGAATCAACAACAAGTGGGACACAATCATGAAGTGGAACGACATTTATTGGATATTTCAAACTTTTTTAACAAATCAAAAACTGAAAAATTGGGCATGCAAAATTATTCAGCCCCCTTAAGTTAATACTTTGTAGCGCCACCTTTTGCTGCGATTACAGCTGTAAGTCGCTTGGGGTATGTCTCTATCAGTTTTGCACATCGAGAGACTGACATTTTTTCACATTCCTCCTTGCAAAACAGCTCGAGCTCAGTGAGGTTGGATGGAGAGCATTTGTGAACAGCAGTTTTCAGTTGTTAAAAAAGTTTGAAATATCCAATAAATGTCGTTCTACTTCATGATTGTGTCCCACTTGTTGTTGATTCTTCACAAAAAAAATACAGTTTTATATCTTTATGTTTGAAGCCTGAAATGTGGCAAAAGGTCGCAAAGTTCAAGGGGGCCGAATACTTTCGCAAGGCACTGTATCTATGACGGGTGCCAATGTTTACAGATTTAGGGTTGTACCTGGTGGGTTCCTTTATGATTTGTGTGAGATTGAGGGCATCTATCTTAGATTGTAGGACTGCTGGGGTGTTAAGCATATCCCAGTTTAGGTCACCTAACAGAACGAACTCTGAAGATAGATGAGGGGCAATCAATTCACATATGGTGTCCAGGGCACAGCTGGGAGCTGAGGGGGGTCTATAACAGGCGGCAACAGTGAGAGACTTATTTCTGGAGAGATTCATTTTTAAAATTAGAAGCTCAAACTGTTTGGGCATAGACCTGGAAAGTATGACAGAACTTTGCAAGCTATCTCTGCAGTAGATTGCAACTCCTCCCCCTTTGGCAGTTCTATCTTGATGGAAAATGTTGTAGTTGGGTATGGAAATCTCCACATTTTTGGTGGCCTTCCTAATCAGGATTCAGACACGGCAAGGACATCAGGGTTGGCTGAGTGTGCTAAAGCAGTGAGTAAAACAGGAGGAGGCTTCTGATGTTAACATGCATGTATCCAAGGCTTTTTCGATTACAGAAGTGAACAAATGAGAGTGCCTGGGGACAAGCAGGGCCTGCGTTAACCTCTACATCACCTGAGGAACAGAGGAGGAGTAGGATGAGGGTACGGCTTAAGGCTATCAAAACTGGTCGTCTAGTGCGTTGGGGACAGAGAATAAAAGGAGCAGATTTCTGGGCATGGTAGAATAGATTCAGGGCATAATATGCAGACAGGGGTATGGTATGGTGCAGGTACAGTGGAGGTAAGCCCAGGCACTGAGTGATGATAAGAGAGGTTGCATCTCTGGACGTGCTGGTTATACTGGGTGAGGTCATGTGTTGGGGGTGGGACAAAGGAGGAATCTGAGGCATGTAGAGTGGGACTAGGGGCTCCACTGTAAACTAAAACAATGATAACTATCCTAAACAACAGTATACAAGGCATATTGACATTTGAGAGACATAAAGCGAGGCATAGAGCAATCACAGGTGTTGATTGGGAGAGCTAGCTAAGACAACAACAGCTAATCAGCTAAGACAACAACAACAGGAAAAATGACGATGAATGGGCAGATAGGTCCTGTGTGTAGTTAACCGACCCTGAGTTTTGGGTCTAGGGCCGACAGATAGTTATTTTTTATTTTTTATGGAGTACCGTGATAAATGAACAGTCCAGCAGGCATCAGCTATGTAGCCAAGTGATCATAGGGTCCAGTGAACAGCAATAGATGGAACAGGGAAGCCGCGGGGTAGTCATTACTACACTAGCATGTGGGAGACACAGCGTTTAAAGTTAGCAGGCCGGGGTCAGTAGAAGTGTCTGCTCCGACGTCCGGCCATGGCCGGTTGAGGCCACAGCGGATGGAATTACGCCTGCGGACCAGTCGTGGTGGTACGGCGGGGGCGCCGTGTCGACAAAGGGTCCGGGCCATATGGCGAGAGAGGTATTGTAGTTGTAGTAATTTAGTTTGCTAGCCGGGAGATGCGCCTGGCTCGCGGCTAACTGGTGCTAGCTTCAGGGCAGGGGCGTTAGCCACTATAGCCACTCGGTAGCAGCTAGTTAGCAGCGATGATCCGCTTCAAAGGTCCAGAGCTTACGGCAAGTATCCGGTGGAGTAGTGGATTCTAGCCGTGTCCGGAAGGCATCGGCTGGGTAACCGGGTGATCACAGAGTAGTCCGGGAGGTGGGCCTGGCTCAGGGCTAGCTTCGGGGCTGGGTCACTCGGTGGCAGCTAGCTAGCTGTGATGATCAGAAGTAATTATTATGCAGGCTAATAAAGGCTAATAAAAACAGTTGGTGCCTGTGCAGAAAGTAAAGGCCGCTAGCAGTGGCTAACAATGACTAAATAGCTAGTAGCTAATTAGCTGGTTAGCTTCTGATGACTAGCTTCTTATGTTGGTTCTGGCATTAAGTTCTAAAAAAAATAGCGGATCCGTGTCACATTGAGTGAGCAGGGTTACCGGAAGGTATATTTAATTTAAAAATAGAAAAGAGACTTAAAATAAATTTAAATATATACAAAAAAGACAAAAAATACAAAAAGTAGAGGAGAGGACGATAAACCACGTCTGCACTGCTATGCCATCTTGGAGTGCTGTGCTAGTTGAATGTCCTTCCCTATATGCGCGCTGAATGTCTGTCAATTTGATTACTGTAAAATAGCATTGTATCTGGTCAACAACAAAAAAAATCCCAAAAGTTTACTAACTTGGCAACAGGCTGATTGTTCGGCTATTTGAGCCAGTAAATGGGGCTTTACTATTCTTAAGTAGCGGAATGACTTTTGCATCCTCCAGGCCTGAGGGCACACACTTTCTAGTAGGCTTAAATTGAAGATATGACACTTTGTGACAACTGCTGCTCTATAGATACATTTGATTGTTCATTTTTCTCATCTCATCTGCACGTTTCTGTTGTCTTTAATCTTGTTTCCGCCACTCTGTCAATCTACTTAGTTTGTCGATATCTTTCTGGGCCAAGTCAAACAGAGACGTTTTTTAACATGACTTTTAGACTCTTTAGTCAAACTCCCCACTAAAACAAACAGTCAGCTACAGTACCTGGAAGGCTGAGAGGCTGTGAAATACAGAGCGAGGTCTTCAGGTCTTACACAGCAGGTTCATTCACCATAGTCTCTCCTGTCCAATCACAGTCATGGACTGGGTCTATTCAACACTCTGGTGAGTCTACTGTTGTTGTTTCTATTTGTTTCTATTGCTGTTTCTGGCTAATTTTCCATGTCTCCCCTGCTTGGATTCAAGATGTCATAATATTACTAAACAGACGTTCAGTTGCAGTGATTTACACCCATATTAAGTATGAATTATGAGATCATGACTAATCACTTTTTGTATGGTATGTCTCAACATGATTATTTTATGATCCAACACACTTAGTTTCAAATCTCCCCTTCCCATATACTGACTGTGTGTCCAGGCTGCTGGGTGTGTCTGTGTGTGAGTTTTGGGTTCCAGTCTCTTCTGCAGTGATTGGCTGTGGGGAACCTGAACCGTTGCCGAATGGGAGGGTGACGTTCATATCTGGCTCTCAGAACCAGCACCTCTCAGTCATTCAGTACCAATGCAATGAGCAGTTCTACAGTCTTCCTGAAGGACATAATGGTGATACTAAAATCATCCTTATATTCTTCACTAGAGTGACATCTGTTTTTAACCTACAAAACCTTTTGTAAATTAAACAACTACAACTATTCACTGCCTAATGCATGTATCGTGTAATGACATCTCTGTCACGCATGTTTACCAGGAAACTTCACATGTTCATCAGACGGAAAGTGGAAAGACCGCCTGAACAGCTCACTGATTCCTCAATGTATCCCAGGTAACTCACAGTTTCACCCTTGAGTGTGTGTTTGTGTACTGTGTATTGTATGTTTTCTCTCCCTGTGTGTATCTACAGTCAGTCTGTCTCTGGATGACCAGTAGGGGTCTCTGTCTGTCCATAGTGTGTGGTTGTCCTACAGTGAAACTTTCAGGATTTGGAAGGATTTTTGGGGGAAAGCCAGCTCCAGCTGGATCCTTCCCCTGGCAGGTGTTGTTGACAGGTAATGGTAGAGGAGGAGGGATAGTTATCGGGGACCGCTGGATCATGACTGCAGCACATGTCCTAGATCGATATCCCTGGGAGTTTCCTAAGGTGAGTTGTGTGTGTTAATGAATAGAAACATGACTTGACTCATCTGTCTCTGTGCTAGATATGTGATATGATACAATGGAAAAATGGACTGTCTGACTGCTGATTAAGTGTACATCAAGTGTGACTAATTTACCCTGTCCAAAGGTATATGTTGGACACAACAATGTGGAAAAGCTCATCCACTCTCCACCTCTTGAGGTCGCCTCTCTCCATATTCACCCTGAATACAACAATATAGGTGATGTAAACTACGACCATGACATCGCCCTGATCCATCTCAAACATCCAATCACATTCAATGCTCATATCATGCCACTGTGTCTGCCAGCAAAGGACGCTAAATATCCGACTGGGCGGAATGGGTAAGCGTAGGTTTTATGTCTAAAACAGTCAGCTGTAAATATCTGCATGTAATCTTTTACTCAATTTGTGCATATTTGCAGATTTTTGTATTGATTGTTAAAATTGTTGAGTCGCACAACAGCTTATGTCTATTCCGTTCTTCTCTCTTTCTCTCTGCTTCAGCTTAATTTCAGGATTTGGCAACAAAGAGCCTGATATGGCTACCAATAACCTCATGTATGTTCCTCTACCTGTGGTGAACCAGACAATCTGTAGAAAATCTATTGAGAATGTGAAAAATGAAAGAAATCTCAGTCTAACAGACAACATGCTCTGTGCTGGGAATTCTGAGGGAGGCAAGGACTCCTGTACGGGAGACAGTGGAGGAGCGTACATCCTGAAGGAGGGTGATTATTTCTGGGCAGCAGGGATCGTCAGCTGGGGGATTAACTGTGGAGAGCCTGGACAATATGGGGTCTACACCCGTGTGGCTAACTACATAGACTGGATCAAGAAGACCATAGAGGAGGAAGAGCAAAAAACAAGTGAGAAACATTCTAAAATAGAACTATTATGGATGTGTTTGTGTGTTTTGTTGTTTTGTGCATGTGCATGTGCTTTGGCTGTATGCTTTTCTACAGTAATAATGGACCCAATGTGGAATCTGAACCACTGCTGAGAGAAGAAATTACATTTTGTTATTTTCCTGATCCACCAGTCTGTGGAAGACCCATGGTGTCCATAGAAATACACCAAAGGATTCTGGGAGGAGAGGTAGCTCCAAAAGGAACATTTCCCTGGCAGATGCTTCTCAGTGTGGAAGGAGGCCGATCAGGAGGGATGGTCATCGGGGACAGGTGGATCCTGACTGCTGCTCATGGCCTGGTGCATCAACATAACAACCAAGTCATCAAGAAGAGTGAAGTTATGGTAGTGCAATAATGATTATGGCAGTGATTAGATAATGACTTGGGCCTGGAGTTTTATCTGATTAACTCTGGTCGAGAATTATAGGCTTATCATAGAAAAACTCCTGGCCCTACATCTGAGATGATGACAAAGATTGAGGAAGGAGTGGAGAGACAATAAACATGCTTATGGGTGCTCATAGTTGAAGAAACTACTATTTCCACCCAGTAGTTAAATGCAGTAACTGACTGAAATTCACGCACATTTTCCTTCACTTCATAACAGGCATACGTTGGCGACAACAATGTGGAAAACCTCCTTCAGTCTCCACCTCTTGAAGTGGCCTCTCTCCATCCTCACCCTGGGTACAGTAACACAGACGGTTTATCCTTCAACCACGACATTGCCTTGATCAAGCTTCAACACCCACTCACATTCAGTAGTTCCATCATGCAAGTGTGTCTGCCTGCAAAGGGTGCTGAATACTCCACTGGAAGAGTTGGGTAAGAGTTTGCTCTCCTGTGCAGTAAATGTTTGATATTTGACAGTATAGTTATTGGGCATTCTCTATTTCTGTTTCCATTGTATTTTTTTTCTTCCTAAAACTACCTCAATGCAATGGAAACGGAAGCTATGATACTGCATTTGTCATTTATCTTTCTCTAGTCCTGTTTATACTTGGTTCTAACTTGCATCCTTTGTCCTGATCTTATCCACATTCTGATTGTCCCCAAATTATTACACAGGTGTAGACAATCAAAAGACACATTGTGATCTGATTGTGATCAGATCATCCTGCCCACCTCCGGAGGTAGTCAGACATACATTGTGTTTGGAAATCTTACATTTGTAGACAGATCTGGACAGAGAAATCATTTAAATCATCATCATTATTCCGCCTTCTAAAATCATTGACAGACATTGACCGATTACGTCACAATGTGTCTTAGAATAAATTAATATTATTTTGTAGGAAAAGCTGTTTAATAATTTGAACAAATGAAGGGACCAGGAAATTTGGTCACAATGCAGACACAGTCGATGGATAACAGACACATTTTAATAGCATGTGTAGCACAGGAGTTTGACGACACCTTAATTGCCCTCAAAGCTCATCACTAAGCTAAGGACCCTGGGACTAAACACCTCCCTCTGCAACTGGATCCAGGACTTTCTGATGGACCGCCCCCAGGTGGTAAGTGTACGTAACAACAAATCCGCAACACTGATCCTCAACACAGGGGCCCCTCAGGGATGCGTGCTCAGTCCCCTCCTGTGCTCCCAGGTCACTCATGACTGCATGGCCAGGCACGACTCCAACACCATCATGAAGTTTGCCGATGACACAGCAGGCCTGATCACCGAGAACAACGAGACAGCCTATAGGGAGTAGGTCAGAGACCTGGCCATGTGGTGCCAGGACAACAACCTCTCCCTCAACGTGATCAAGACAAACAAGATGATTGTGGACTATAGGAAAATAATTACCAAGCACGCCCCCATTCTCATCGACAGGGCTATAGTAGAGCAGGTTGAGAGCTTCAAGCTCCTTGGTGTCCATATCCCCAACAAATGAACATGATCCATGCATACCAAGACAGTCGTGAAGAGGGCACGACAAAACCTATTCCCCCTCAGGAGACTGAAAAGATTTGGCATGGGTCCTCAGATCCTCAAAAGGTTTTACAGCTGCACCATCGAGAGCATCCTGATGGGTTGCATCACTGCCTGGTATGGCAGCTGCTCAGCCTCCGACCGCAACCCACTATAGAGGGTAGTGCGTACAGCCCAGTACATCACTGGGGCCAAGCTTCCTGCCATTCAGGACCTCTGTACCAGGCGGTGTCAGATGAAGGCCCTAAAAATTGTCAAAGACTCCAGCCACCCTAGTCATACACTGTAATCTCTGCTACCGAACGGCAAGCAGTACCGGAGCGCCAAGTCTAGGTCCAAGAGGCTTCTAAACAGCTTCTATCCCCAAGCCACAAGACTCCTGAACATCTGATCAATTGGCTACCCAGACTATTTGCATTGCCCCGCCCCCTCTTTTACACTGCTGCTACTCTGTTATTATCTATGCATAGTCACTTGAATAACTCTACCTACACTACCGTTCAAAAGTTTGGGGTCACTTAGAAATATTCTTCTTTTTGAAAGAAAAGCACATTTTTTGTCCATTAAAATATAATCAAATTGATCAGAATACAGTGTAGACATTGTTAATGTTGTAAATGACTATTGTAACTGAAAATGGCAGATTTTTTATGGAATATCTACATAGGCGTACAGCTGCCAATTATCAGCAACCATCACTCCTGTGTTCCAATGGCATGTTGTGTTAGCCTTTTGAAATGATAAACTTGGATATGCTAATTGATCATTAGAAAATAATTTTGCAATTATGTTAGCACAGCTGAAAACGGTTGTGCCGATTAAAAAAGCAACAAAACTGGCCTTCATTTGACTAGTTGAGTATCTGGAGCATCAGCATGTGGATTTGATTAGATGCTCAAAATGACCAGAAACAAAGAACTTTCTTCTGAAACGCATCAGTCTATTCTTGTTTTGAGAAAGGAAGGCTATTCCATGTGAGAAATTGCCAAGAAACTGAGGATCTCGTACAACGCTGTGTACTACTCCCTTCACAGAACAGCGCAAACGGGCACTAACCAGACTAGAAAGAGTAGTGGGAGGCACCGGTGCACAACTGAGCAAGAGGACAAGTACATTAGAGTGTCTAGTTTGAGAAACAGATGCCTCACAAGTCCTCAACTGGCAGCTTCATTAAATAGTACCCGTAAAACACCAGTTTCAACGTCAACAGCGAAGAGGCGACTCCGGGATGCTGGCCTACTAGGCAGAGTTGCAAAGAAAAAGCCTTATCTCAGACTGGCCAATAAAATGAAAAGATTGAGTTGGGCAAAATAACACAAACACTGGACAGAGGGAACTCTGCCTAGAAGGCCAGTATTCCAGAGTCGCCTCTTCACTGTTGACGTTGAGACTGGTGTTTTGCATTGTTGTTTAAGGGCTTGTAAGTAAGCATTTCACTGTAAGGTTTGTGTGCAGGGCATGTGACAAATAAAAATGGATTTGGATTTGATTTGAATTGAATTGGTGAGGATGGGCATGTGGTAATGGCTGGAGCGGAATCAGTGGAAAGGTATGAACAACATCAAACACATGGTTTCCATGTCTTTGATCCAATTCCATTCGCTACGTTCCAGCTATTATTATGAGCCGTCCTCCCCTGAGCAGCCCCTGGAAATGTGGGCACAATCTGAATGTAGACAAGATCAGGACAAAGGACCCATGTTAGGACCAGGTATAAACGGGGCTTCTCTCTCGGTCTCTCTCTCCTGCCCTCCCTCTCTCAGCTGGGTTTCAGGGTTTGGCCTCAAAGATGATGATGAAAAGCCCAGTAACCTCAGATATGTCCGGATTCCCCTGGTGGACCAGGCGAAGTGCAGAAGCTCTATTGATGAGGTGAGGAAGAAGAAGAGAGAAGCCCCTGATTTGACAGACGGCATGTTCTGTGCCGGGTTACCAGAGGGTGGAAAGGACACCTGTGCAGGGGATGGTGGAGGGCCGTATGTCCTGAAGTATGGGGGTGTTTTCTGGGCAGCAGGGATCGCCAGCTGGGGAATTGACTGTGGAGAACCAGGCCAATATGGGGTCTACACCCGTGTAGCTAACTATGTAGAATGGATCAAGAAGACTATGGAGGAGAATCGAAATTAGGGCTGTATAAATTATGCAAGAAATGTTTGAGTTTGTCGAGGATAGCAGCAAATATACAATATAAACACAAGATATGTTTTTTTATTGAATTAAGGGTTTTCTGTAACTGGAGCATATTAAATACATGTTAAGTCTGTTTTTTATTATTACAATTGTTATTATCAACTGTATAGGTCATTTTAATACATTGAGTGTACAAAACATTAGCTCTTTCCATGACATACAGTGCATTCGGAAAGTATTTAGACCCGTTGACTTTTCAAAATGTTATTACGTTACAGCCTTATTCTAAAATGTATAAAATATAATACAGTTGAAGTCGGAGGTTTACATACAGTACACCTTAGCCAAATACATTTAAACTCAGTTTTTCACAATTCCTGACATTTAATCATAGTAAAAAATCCCTGTTTTAGGTCCGTTAGGATCACCACTTTATTTTAAGAATGTGAAATGTCCGAAAAATAGTAGACCGAAGGATTTATTTCAGCTTTTATCTCTTTCAACACATTCCCAGTGGGCCAGAAGTTTACATACACTCAATTAGTATTTGGTAGCATTGCCTTTAAATTGATTAACTTGGGTCAAACGTTTTGGGTAGCCTTCCACAAGCTTCCCACAATAGGTTGGGTGAATTTTGGCCCATTCCTCCTGACAGAGCTGGTGTAACTGAGTCAGGTTTGTAGGCCTCCTTACGCTCACACACCTTTTCAATTCTGCATACACATTTTCAATAGGAGTGAGGTCAGGGCTTTGTGATGGCCACTCCAATAGCTTGACTTTGTTGTCCTTAAGCCATTTTCTACAACTTTGGAAGTATGCTTGGGGTCATTGTCCATTTGGAAGACCCATTTGCACCAAAGTACGTTCATCTCTAGGAGACAGAACGCGTCTCATTCCTGAGCGGTATGATGGCTGCATGGTCCCATGGTGTTTATACTTGCATACTATTGCTTGTACAGATGAACGTGGTACCTTCAGGCATTTGGGAATTGCTCCCAAGGATGAACCAGACTTGTGGAAGTCTACAATCTTTTTTCTGAGGTCTTGACTGATTTATTTTGATTTTCCCATGATGTCAAGCAGAGGCACTGAGTTTGAAGGTAGGCCTTGAAATACATTCACAGGTACACCTCCAATTGACTAAAATTGTGTTAATTAGCCTATCAGAAGCTTCTAAAGCCATGACATCATTTTCTGGAATTTTCCAAGCTGTTTAAAGGCACAGTCAACTTAGTATATGTAAACTTCTGACCATCTGGAATTGTGATACAGTGAATTAAAAGTGAAATAATCTGTCTGTAAACAATTGTTGGAAAAATTACTTGTGTCATGCACAAAGTAGATTGTCATGCACAAACTATTGTTTGTTAACCTTTCTAGTGCAGGCGTTCCGCTAGCGACCCACCTCGACAACATCCGGTGAAATTGCAGAGCACGAAATTCAAACTACAGAAATATAAATATTTTTACATTCATGAAAATACATGTGTAATACATCAAAATAAAGCTTCACTTCTTGTTAATCCAGCTGCTGTGTCAGGTTTCAAAAAGGCTTTACGGCGAAAGCAAACCATACCATGCGATTATCTGAGGACAGCGCCCTGCATACAAAACCATGAAAAACATTTTTCAACCAGGCAGGTGCGACACGAAAGTCAGAAATAGCGATATAATAAATGCCTTACCTTTGAAGATCTTCTTCTGTTGACACTCCAAAAGGTCCCAGTTACATCACAAATGGTTCTTTTGTTCGATAAAGTCCTTCTTTATATCCATAAAAACTCAGTTTGGCTGGCGTGATTCAGTCAATAATCCACCAGTTTCCCTCCTTCAAAATGCATACAAAATGAATCCCAAACGTTACCAATAAACTTATCCAAACAAGTCAAACAACGTTTATAATCAAACCCTAGGTACCCTAATACGTAAATAAACGATAACATTTAAGACGGAGAATAGTATGTTCATTACCGGAGATAAATACCAAAGAATGCGCTTTCCTCCACGCGCATGGAAACACTACAGCCAAAATGGGAGCCACTTAGAAAAACTACAACTTCTAGCTCATTTTTACAAAAATCAGCCTGAAACTCTTTCTAAAGACGGCTGACATCTAGTGGAAGACATAGGAACTGCAATCTGGGAGGTTTTCACCTTATAATAAAATTGACAGCCATTGAAAACAGTGCTAGGCTGAATTTTGTTTTGGGGGGGGGGTGGCTTGTCCTCTGGGTTTCGCCTGCCAAATCAATTCTGTTATACTCACAGACATTATTTTAACAGTTTTAGAAACTGTATTTTCTATAAGAATCTACCAATTATCTGCATATCCTAGCTTCTGGGCCTGAGTAACAGGCAGTTTACTTTGGGCACGCTTTTCATCCGGACGTGAAAATACTGCCCCCTAACTTCTGACCCACTGGAATTGTGATACAGTGAATTAATCTGTCTGTAAATAATTGTTGGAAAAATGACTTGTGTCATGCACAAAGTAGATGTCCTAACCGACTTGACAAATCTATAGTTTGTTCTCAAGAAATGTGTGGAGTGGTTGAAAAGTTTTAATGACACCAACATAAATGTATGTAAACTTTTGACTTCAACTGTATATAACTACTGCTGTATACACCTTTTCTATTAATATACTGTCCACTATGTCTACACACTCCATCATACCAGACTCTGACAATGCTCCTTATAATATTTCTATATTCCTTAATTATCTTTTAGGGGTGAGGGGGATTTGGGTGTTGTGTTTTGTATTGTTTTGTATTGCTTCCCTGTTGGAGCTAGGAATATAGGCATTTCGCTACACCTGTGATACTATCTACAAAATAGATATACTCAACCAATATCTTATTTTCTTGATTTGTCCATTCATCTAATTGCACTGTTACTATCCTGTAGTTATTTTGGAGTGTACGAACACGCACAGTGAAGTGATTTGTCTTTTGACAATAAGATGAAAACATCATGACAGGTTGTGTTCATGCCAAATTAATAGGTAATACAAAAAATTGTGTTAAATGACTATTAGGCCCATTAAAAAACGTGTGCAGTTCCTGTGAAAAGAATTGAGACCCCCTGAAGGTATAATTCGCTGTCTGAAAAAGAGGGAAAAGAAAGAGTGTCATGGTAACAGAAGAGGAAAGGGGGGGAGCTAAAGAGCTTAGGGCCATATTCACTTCACTTCATGTATCCCTTTCAGAAGACCTTGTCTGAGTAACAGAAAATCCTAGATTCCTATTAGCTACAGTAAGAAGATGCAATCCTGTTGTTTTCCTGTCTCTTATTAAGAGGCAGAGTATATGCAGGAGGCAACCACATCCTCCGTTCCCCTCATTTGGAAATTGCCTATTTCATCATCACCACATTGCCTTGATCAAGCTCCAACACCCACTCACATTTAGTAGTTCCATCATGCGAGTGTGTCTGCCTGCAAAGGATGCTGAATAATCCTTTGGACGAGTTAGTTAAGAATAACATAATACAGTATATCGAATTTAGCAGATGCTTTTATCCAAAGCGACTTACAGTCATGTGTGCATACATTTTTACTATGGGTGGCCCAAGCTGGAATCAAACCCACTATCCTTGGCATTGTAAGCACCATGCTCTACCAACTGAGCCCCATAGTGTCCTGGGAGAAGGATCTTCAGACAATATTTGACAGAATGTGTCTGTATATCTTGTTATGGAAGGACTTTTGGAACTCAGTTATTCTAGTGGCAGTTATTCAGATGAGCTCAGGTATGTTTGACTCTCCCTAGTGGACCAGGAGAAGCAACACCGTTGAGGAAGCGAAAGCAAAAGGAAACATCAGACCATTACTCCACATGTAGACCACAAATGCTCATATCTTATAGTAGAACTCAGACAAAGAGAAGATCTAACTCTTCAGCACAGGTGAATTGCTTTAGACAAAAACTTCCTAAGCGGTCGCTTAGGGCCCCTGGCCGCTAGCCCCTTAACCATGAATAAAACCCTGTAAGAGACTAACTAGGACTAAAATGAAGAGGTATTATTTTATGGCTTATATTTCTTGTGGAAGTTGATAAAAAAAACACCTGGGGACATGGCAAAAACGCCTACATTCACTGACAAAGTGTTTCAAATGCAGAAAATTCCCTTTCAGGGTCCATATTTTGGTGTTAAGGTAAAGGACACCTGATCTTATATTTAAAGCCTTTTGGAATCCACATTTTACACTAAATAACTTGTTTTTCCTGGGGACAGAAAGGCACCGCACAATATGAATGACCCTGCTAGTTCCATAATGATTCAAATGTCCTAAATTATTGATCAATGTTAGCATAATATTATCCATGAATGCTAGCAACCCTCAGGAGAAATTGACAAGAATGTGATCGAGAGAAGAAAGTTAAACTAACGATGTGCGCTGAGTCGGGAAGCAAGTTCAGGGAGTGAGTGTTAAGAAAATAACACAACATAATAGAAAAATAAGAAACACGAACAATGCTCAGAAGTGACACAGGAACAGAAACACCTGGGGAAGGAACCAAAGGAAGTGACATATACAGGGAAGGTAATCAGGGAGGTGATGGAGTCGGCGCGTACCCCCTCCTCGGCGCGTTTGGCTCCAGCTGGAGGACGCCAACCCAAGGGACGATCCCGGGGATCAGGAGTGGATCGGTCACCTCTGCTGATGCGCAGGAACCTGTCGCCGGCTGGACGTGGGAACCTGACAGACCGGCTGAGGCAGGGGAGCCCGGCGATCCAACGGAGGCACAAAAACCCAACGTCATTCCTCCTGACACAAAAAAACTGATGCTTCCCGATATATGCTGAGAGTCGGGTAGCAAGTTCAGGGTGTGAGTGTTTTAATAAATAAACACAACATAATACAAAAATAAGAAACACGAACAGAAACAATTACGCCTGGGGAAGGAACCAAAGGAAGTGACATATATAGGGAAGGTAATCAGGGAGGTGATGGAGTCCAGGTGAGTCTGATGACGCGCAGGTGCGTGTAATGAAGGTGACAGGTGTGCTCCATAACGAGCAGCCTGGAGACCTAGAGGCTGGAGAGGGAGTACATGTGACATAAATGGAATGGAATGATGCAAAAATTCATTTATGGGTATTACTGACGGTGGCTGAAAAAAATATAATAAATGTAGAAAAGCCCGGGCCTTTAATCATAACATTGTAAAGACCTCAACTCGGCAGGTTCAAATCTACAGAAGCCTCGAAACTTGGGTCTCCAAATTTCCTCTACACAAATTGAGGGCACACAAATGGTGTCATGTTTTTATCAACATGTAGGCTGATAGGTTTTGTGTTTAGTTTACCCACCCCTTCAAACAACCTGGGGTATTGCTGTTTAATCTGAGTTTTTATCTCTGTCACTGCTGCTACGTCAACACCCACTTTTAGCACACCCAATTAAATGGCAGTCTCTTTTCCTAGCAACGGTACTCTGCGTCCACATATCACAGTACAACTCCGCCTATGTGTTGTGCTTGCCGGTCTTTATTTGGCATGTGAAAACCCCTTTTACTGGTAATGGCTCACTAGATGAGAATGCATATAGCTTTTTATCAGTCAGTGATGAACGGCACCTTATTTCCTTGGCTTTAAACATTTCCCATGTGCTCTTGTAACAGTATAACTTTAGACCGTCCCCTCGCCCATACCCGGGCGCGAACCAGGGACCCTCTGCACACATCAACAACAGTCACCCAACAGTCACCCACAAAGCATCGTTACCCATCGCTCCAAGTGACGTCACCGATTGAAACGCTATTTTAGCGCGCACCACCGCTAACTAGCTAGCAGTTTCACATCCTTTACACTTTCATCTAATATATTACTACCAGCCCCAGAGACAATTAACATTAATAAACTGACCCCTCCCACTGAGAACGTGATCCTGAGTTACAGTTCTCATTTACCACAAATGCATAGTCTCTGTTTTGTTCCTCTGAATTAACATAGTTCAGAGTCTGTTTTGAGTAGCCTTTGGTCTTGCACATGTTAGCAAAATGGCCCTTCCCATTACATTCCTTGCAGGTCTGCCCACGTGCTGGACAAGCAGGGTCCTTTGCAAAATGATCTGCATGTCCACAACGATAGCACACCTTCTCTGATTGGTCTTTCCCTTCTGCATATTTCCTCTCCTTTTTGAAAACATGATGCACGGTCTCATCTTTAGCATCTGTACTCACATGCATGGAGGCCAATTGGACTTCAATTCTTTCACATTGTGCGGCTAGCTCAAGTGACCCCGCTAATGTTGGTCCAGGGCCCTCCTCCAATAGTTTTTGGCGTGCATATTCAGTACTACACCTGCTGTATGGCATCACTAATCTGATTGTCCTTATCTCCAGCAAAGTCAGTCTTTAGCTGCTTGTCTAAGACGAGTAACAAATTGCTGAACTGTCTCACCAGTTTTCTGTGTCAGTTGATAAAATGTCTGTCTTGTGAACGCTGTGTTCACCTGTGGCACGAAGTATGCGTTTAACGCAGCCACAGACCTGACGTAGTCCGTTGGTTCTCCGGTGTCTGCGAGTGTGGAGAAAATGTCCTGCACATCTGTCCCAGCACGATGTAGAAGCAAAGCTCTCCACCGTTGTTTTGTAACCGCGTCAACGTCACCGGACAGTATTAATCCTTTACCCTCCGCGAACAGCTCAAACGCCATCAACCACCTGGTCCAGCATGGACCTAGCGTAGCAGGCTCACTGTAGTAGTACAACTTTTGCAGTGTTTTCCATTTCGACGACACTAACTCACTTTTCAGATTTAACTATCGTTTTCAGACGTTATCCTCGTCGCCATTGTTCAATATTATACTCACAACTCGTGCTAAGTTAAGATATTATAATGAGTTAAATCAACCAGACTCAGAGGTCAACTTCAACACGTCTTTACTCCATCACTGTCCCGGTAAACCCTCACATTCCTTTACTGACGAGGTGACGTCCTATCTCAGTATGTCACATCAATACATGACACTTACATCCTGATGACGTTGCAAGAGCATGACATACCGACCACCAACCACTGGTTTTGAGGTTCATTTCATTCCTCGGATGTTCATTTCATTCAGAATTCATCTCTCTCTCTCTCTCTCTCTCTAGGGTTTGGTGTAGGAGTTGTGACAATCTCCAGGAAGCTCCAATATGTCCAGCTTTCTGTGGTGGATCAGCAAAGGTGCAGAGCTGCTGTTGCCCTGAACAATAGACTATTATGAGTTGTAGTGGCAATCAATGACTTCTGTTCTCTCAACGTCTGTCTTTCCGTGTCATTAAACATGAAATCTTGATTTATTTTGCACACTTTCAAATGAATCTCACAATACATGAATAATGTTTAATTTATGATGTCAACACACTGTAGACTTAGAAAAGAAACGCTGGACACATTTCTGAGGCTCTGATGCAACGAATGCACTAAATACCAACGTTTCCACAGCTAAGCTGCCTTCATCCGGGTCTCATCTAACATACTGGCTGTCATATCCCATAACAACTCGAAATACCAACGTTTCCACAGCTAAGCTGCCTTCATCCGGGTCTCATCTAACATACTGGCTGTCATATCCCATAACAACTCGAAATACCAACGTTTCCACAGCTAAGCTGCCTTCATCCGGGTCTCATCTAACATACTGGCTGTCATATCCCATAACAACTCGAAATACCAACGTTTCCACAGCTAAGCTGCCTTCATCCGGGTCTCATCTAACATACTGGCTGTCATATCCCATAACAACTCGAAATACCAACGTTTCCACAGCTAAGCTGCCTTCATCCGGGTCTCATCTAACATACTGGCTGTCATATCCCATAACAACTCGAAATACCAACGTTTCCACAGCTAAGCTGCCTTCATCAGGGTCTCATCTAACATACTGGCTGTCATATCCCATAACAACTCGAAATACCAACGTTTCCACAGCTAAGCTGCCTTCATCAGGGTCTCATCTAACATACTGGCTGTCATATCCCATAACAACTCAAAATACCAACGTTTCCACAGCTAAGCTGCTTTCATCAGGGTCTCATCTAACATACTGGCTGTCATATCCCATAACAACTCGAAATACCAACGTTTCCACAGCTAAGCTGCCTTCATCCGGGTCTCATCTAACATACTGGCTGTCATATCCCATAACAACTCGAAATACCAACGTTTCCACAGCTAAGCTGTCTTCATCCGGGTCTCATCTAACATACTGGCTGTCATATCCCATAACAACTCGAAATACCAACGTTTCCACAGCTAAGCTGCCTTCATCAGGGTCTCATCTAACATACTGGCTGTCATATCCCATAACAACTCGAAATACCAACGTTTCCACAGCTAAGCTGCCTTCATCCGGGTCTCATCTAACATACTGGCTCTCATATCCCATAACAACTCGAAATACCAACGTTTCCACAGCTAAGCTGCCTTCATCAGGGTCTCATCTATCTAACATACATGTAGGCTGTCTTGTCCCATAACTACACACGACCAAGGATGTAGTTTAAAAAAGGTAGATCATCTGAATGCTATAGTGGATAGTGTTGTGTACAGTGTGTTCTTAGCAGCACTACAGTACATCCCTGCATCATGTGACCTGAACTGACATACCCAGACCAGCATGGAGTTTGTCCCTATGTGTCAACACAAACTATTCAAACATAATTTACGGGAAGAGCACTGAACACACAACACTTTCCTCCCATTCTCTCTCTCTCTCTCATTTTCGACATTAACGTAAAAAAGGTTTTACCTTTAAGAACTGGTCAATTGTAGTCTTTTAACTCCACCACCACCACTACTCTGTCTCTCGGGCCCTTTCACTCTCTCCCTCTTCCCCCCTTCTCATTCGTCTATTTCAGCCAAGTCAAACAGAGCAGGTTTTAACATGACTTTTAGACTCGTAGTCTAGCATAATACCTCACCATAGGTCTCTATTGGGACACACAGACTGCAAGGAATTCAAGTTTAATACATGTGAGCAATAGCCACACAACAGTAAAACAATAACAACAGAAACATTTGTAGCCAGGACCTTCAACATGGACTGGACCCATCCGTTCATCTGGTGAGTTTGTGTGGTTTCACTGTACTTGAACCCATTGGCTATAGCTACAGTGGGGAGAACAAGTATTTGATACACTGCCGATTTTGCAGGTTTTCCAACTTACAAAGCATGTAGAGGCCTGTAATTTTTATCATAGGTACACTTCAACTGTGAGAGACGGAATCTAAAACAAAAAAACAGAAAATCACATTGTATGATTTTTAAGTAATTAATTAGCATTTTATTGCATGACATAAGTATTTGATCACCTACCAACCAGTAAGAATTTACTGTTCTCCCCTCATTACCTGTATTAACTGCACCTGTTTGAACTTGTCACCTGTATAAAAGACACCTGTCCACACACTCAATCAAACAGACTCCAACCTCTCCACAATGTCCAAGACCAGAGAGGGTGTAAGGACATCAGGGATACAATTGTAGACCTGCACAAGGCTGGGATGTGCTACAGGACAATAGACAAGCAGCTTGGTGAGAAGGCAACAACTGTTAGCGCAATTATTAAAAAATGGAAGAAGTTCAAGATGACGGTCAATCATCCTCGGTCTGGGGCTCCATGCAAGATCTCACCTCTCACCTTTTAGATTCCGTCTCTCACAGTTGAAGTGTACCTATGATACAAATTACAGACCTCTACATGCTTTGTAGGTAGGAAAACCTGCAAAATCGGCAGTGTATCAAATACTTGTTCTCCCCACTGTAAGTGAACGTAAACAACATGTGCTTACGTGAGTGTGTAAAGTCAGTTGTCATAATCAGACCAGCTGCCGTGAAGGTGTATGCCGTTTAGTCCATTACTAGTACATTGTGTCATGTGACTAGCACGTGTGAGAAAGAGTTCAAATGAAGTATAACCTATTTGTTTACATTACGCAGCACGCCAGTGGTTTTAACCTTTATTGAGTCTTCATCTTGAAGGATGATGAGAACATATGATTCCTACAGCATCATTATAATATGTTTTCTTCTGCTTCCTGGTCCCAGATCAGAAAATAGCTCTCTATCTGATCAGTCATCATACAGACATGTTTCAAGGGGCTGTATTTACCTCGTTGTGACACACAACTCCTCCTATACCTCCCATCTCAGCCCTCTCTCCCTGTGTTGGTCTGCTCCAGGCTGCTGTGTGTGTCTGTGTGTGAGTGTTGGCGGTTGGCCCGGTCCCTGCCAGCCCTACATGGGGTGGTCCAGTCCCCCCAGTTCCCCCAGCCGTACCCAGCTGCCCTGTCACAACAGTGGGACCTCAGTGTACCTGAGGGCTACCAGCTCCAGCTCAGCTTCACTCACCTGGACATCAGGCCGTCAGCCGACTGCTACTACGACTCCCTCACGGTCAGTGGACTTCAAAAGAACACTTCGATACCTTATTATAAAACGTAGGATGTATTAAATGTTTCTTACCGATATTGGAATATGTCCAAGAACCTTCTTCACTCCGTCATTCCAGGTTGTATATGACAAGAAGGTCCTTGCAAAGTTCTGTGGTCAGGAGAATTCTGCTGATGGACATCACCCAGGCAACCGGCCACTCTTGTCTCCAGGCAACAGGCTCACCCTGGTCCTTCAGACAGACGACGCGAACCCTGAGCCATACCATCACCTCGGCTTCTCCGCCCATTATCAGGCCAAAGGTAGTGCAGCCCGAACCAACCTGACTGGAGATGCTCACAACAGTACTACGTACATAATCCAAGGCAACACTGTTAAACCAGAAACACCAGGCAAATCTCAGTGAAGGTGATATCACGGTGTAATGCTAAGCTACACCCTCCACCTCTCTCCTTCCCTCCACCTCTCTTCTGCATCCCTCTCTCCTTCATCTCTCTCCATCCCTCTCTCCAACCCTCCACCTCTCTTCTCCATCCCTCCACCTCTCTCCTTCCCTCCACCTCTCTCTCTATCCCTCTCTCCATCCCTCCACCTCTCTTCTCCATCCCCCCACCTCTCTCCTTCCCTCCACCTCTCTTCTCCATCCCCCCACCTCTCTTCTCCAACCCTCCACCTCTCTTCTCCATCCCTCCACCTCTCTCCTTCCCTCCACCTCTCTTCTCCATCCCCCCACCTCTCTTCTCCATCCCCCCACCTCTCTTCTCCATCCCCCCACCTCTCTTCTCCATCCCCCCACCTCTCTTCTCCAACCCTCCACCTCTCTTCTCCATCCCTCCACCTCTCTCCTTCCCTCCACCTCTCTCTCTATCCCTCTCTCCAACCCTCCACCTCTCTTCTCCATCCCTCCACCTCTCTCCTTCCCTCCACCTCTCTCTCCATCCCCCCACCTCTCTTCTCCATCCCTCGCTCCATCCCTCTACCTCTCTTCTCCATCCCTCTCTCTCTCTATCCCTCCACCTCTCTTCTCCATCCCTCCACCTCTCTTCTCCATCCCTCTCGCCATCCCTCCATCTCTCTTCTCTCCATCCCTATCCCAGACATAGATGAGTGCTCAGCTCCAGACCCTGTGGATGGTTCTGGTCCACTCTGCTCCCAGATCTGCCACAACACCCTGGGCTCCTACATGTGCTCCTGTCGCCATGGCTACGAGCTCCGCCCTGACCAGCGCACCTGTGTCTGTGAGTACACCTACTCTCTATCTATCTCTGTGTGTGTGTGTGTGTGTGTGTGTGTGTGTGTGTGTGTGTGTGTGTGTGTGTGTGTGTGTGTGTGTGTGTGTGTGTGTGTGTGTGTGTACTGTAGTTCTATTCATCTTGTGAACATCTCTCTCTCCCTGCCCAGTGTCCTGTGGCAGGGGTATATTTGATGAACCAGGGGGGACACTGTCCAGCCCAGGGTACCCTGACCCATCACCCCACGGCCTGGCCTGTCAGTACGTCATCTCTGTGGAGCCTGGGTTCATCGTCAACCTCAACTTCACTGACAGCTTCCACATAGAGCACATAGGCACCCAGAATGGACCCAGCTGCCTCTACCACTGGTTACAGGTAACACTGTACACTGCCCCGACCACTGGCTACAGGTCACACTGTACAATGCCCTGACCACTGGTTACAGGTAACACTGTACACTGCCCTGACCACTGGTTACAGGTAACACTGTACACTGCCCTGACCACTGGTTACAGGTAACACTGTACACTGCCCTGACCACTGGCTACAGGTAACACTATACAATGCCCTGACCACTGGTTACAGGTAACACTGCACAATGCCACGACCACTGGTTACAGGTAACACTGTACACTGCCCTGACCACTGGTTACAGGTAATACTGTACACTGCCCTGACCACTGGTTACAGGTATGCCCTGACCACTGGTTACAGGTAACACTGTACACTGCCCTGACCACTGGTTACAGGTAACACTGTACACTGCCCTGACCACTGGTCACAGGCAACACTGTACACTGCCCTGACCACTGGTTACAGGTAACACTGTACACTGCCCTGACCACTGGTTACAGGTAACACTGTACAATGCCCTGACCACTGGTTACAGGTCACACTGTACAATGCCCTTACCACTGGCTACAGGTCACACTGTACACTGCCCTGACCACTGGTTACAGGTAACATTGTACACTGCCCTGACCACTGGCTACAGGTAACACTGTACAATGCCCTGACCACTGGTTACAGGTAACACTGTACAATGCCCTGACCACTGGCTACAGGTAACACTGTACACTGCCCTGACCACTGGTTACAGTTAACACTGTACACTGCCCTGACCACTGGTTACAGGTGACACTGTACAATGCCCTGACCACTGGTTACAGGTAACACTGTACAATGCCCTGACCACTGGTCACAGGTAACACTGTACACTGCCCTGACCACTGGTTACAGGTAGCACTGTACACTGCCCTGACCACTGGTTACAGGTAACACTGTACAATGCCCCGACCACTGGTTACAGGTAACACTGTACAATGCCCTGACCACTGGTTAAATGTGTTTAATGTCCTCACCACTAGATAGAGTACATGAATTAAGTATTGAATGTGTGTGTTCATGCATTTGTGTGTGTGTGTTCAGGACAGCATGCTTTGTGTTTGTTTACAATGTTTGATCTCTCCTCTGCCTCGCCCAGGTGTCCATCCCTGACAAGGAACCCCAGAAGCTGTGTGGAGGGAAGAGTCCTGGACTAATGCCCACTAACTCTTACACTGTCCAGCTAGACTACCACACTGACTGGGCTGGTCTGAGCCAGGGCTGGAGCCTGCACTACACTACTCAGAGTGAGAGAGGGAGGAAGAAATGCATAGAGAGGGAGAACAGAGGTAGAGGGAAATAATGAAAGAGGAGAGGGAGAAAGACAGAGCAAGGGAGAGTATGAAGGAAGGGCAGATGCAAACTGGTGAAGGGCAGAACAGGTGAGAAGGTAAAACCTCCTGGAAATAAAGCAGAGAATGCAGGTCAAAGTTGAAACCTAACTAAAAAGGCCCTGGCCTGAAATCCTGATATGTGTGTTGTTGTTCATAGGGGTGCAGTGTGCTTCACCCAGTTCTATCACCAATGGAAGAGTCACCCCAAACGTTCCCCAGTACTACTACAGAGACTACATCCAAATCAGCTGTGACCCTGGCTACAAACTAATGATGGTGAGATTAAACAATCCCTTTTTACCCTGCCTCTTATCATTCTCTTACCTCATACTTCCTTCACCCTCTTTCTCTTGTTTATACTCACAGTCTTTCATTTTCTACAAGGGCTCTTTTCCAGGAAATATCCCCTGTGAAGAGCAACTAAACTATCAGTGTATCGCCTCTCCCTCTCTCTCTCTCTTTGTCTGTCTGTCTGTCTGTCTGTCTGTCTGTCTGTCTGTCTGTCTCTCTCTCTCTCTCTCTCTCTCTCACTCCCCCTCTCTCTCAGGATGGCAGAGAGATCAAGAGCTATGCCTCCATGTGTCAAAAGAATGGGCAGTGGCATCTCTCCCTCCCTGAGTGCCACAGTGAGTCACAACCATAGAAATGGATTATATTTCTATGATCACAACCTAATACATTCCCATGAGTCAAGTTCCATATTAAACACAGATGTATTTTGGTTTCTCTCTCTCTCTCCCTCTCTCCTGTGCAGTAATTGACTGTGGGGAACCCGAAGCATTGCTGAATGGAGGGGTAAAGTTCATATCTGGCTCTCAGAACCAGCACCTCTCCGTCATTCAGTACCACTGCAATGAACCTTTCTACTCACTCCTTGGAGGAGCAACTGGTGAGATGTTTAACTATCCTTCATCAGTCACACACATTTGCTCACTAAACAATAATATATACATATATATATATATATATATATGTCTGTCTGTCTGTCTGTCTGTCTGTCTGTCTGTCTGTCTGTCTGTATGTCTGTCTGTCTGTCTGTCTGTCTGTCTGTCCTTCAGTGAGCTACACTTGTGCAGCAGATAGAACATGGAGAGACAACCTTCACACCCCTGTCATTCCCTCATGTATCCCAGGTAACTCCTTAAGTATCATTTTCTTTACCATATACTCCAAATACCATCCTGTGTGTATTTGTGTGACCCTCATCACTACTTTACCCCCCACCCCCAGTCTGTGGCCGGCCCACGGTGTCCGTCTCAGGCTTTCAGAGGATCATGGGGGGAGACAAAGCCCCAGACAAAACCATCCCCTGGCAGGTGATGCTCAGTGTGGAGGGAGGCAAAGGAGGGGCCATGGTGATCGGGGACCGCTGGATCATGACTGGAGCTCATAACCTGGTGCAGCAGGGCAAACTTGTGCTAAAGGAGAAAGTTTGGGTGGGTAGATTGTGACACACTCATCAATCAATTCATTGGACACTGTAGAACAAAAGTATTTCCTGCTTATGTTTTTAAAGATATAGTCCACTTAAATATCTGGAGTAACAACAGGCAAAGAGAAGTCTTCAGTACTTTGGTAAAGCTACCACAAGCTAACGTTCAAATTATGTGTGTAGAAGTCCTTCAGTGATGTCAGATTTGAAGAAGTTGAATATCTATACTGAAGTTGAATTATGTTTTGTTTTCAAGGTTTTTTTGGGAGACAATGATGCAGAAAAACTAGCAAAGCTCACCCCACTTGGTGTCACCTCCCTCCACCCCCACCCTGAATACAAAAACACAGACAGTGCAAACTACAATCATGACATTGCCCTGATAAAACTCCGACAACCACTCACATTCCACGCTGCCATCATGCCATTGTGTCTGCCACCAGAGAACGCTACTTACAACACTGGCCAGATTGGGTGAGAGCCAGACTTGTCCTGTTCTTTATTAAACATGAGAAAGCTGAACATCAATATTAATGTTTATATTATTAAAGACATCAATAAGAACACAAAGAGGAAGTGCATTTTGAAGGGATCGATAGACCCACATTTCATAATGTGTTCATTCTTATCATGGAAGTAGTCAATGCGCCAAGAGTGCAACCTACACATTTCATGACTTCTTTTTCACATCCTTGAATTAAATTGTCAAATCTAAAGTAGCCTAACTGCACAACCAGTCCTTAGCAGTCCATAGTTCATCAATGTTCTTTGGTAAACTAATGAATGTAAGGCAATAGTTTTCTGAGTAACTCCTTGACCTCTTCCCTCACCTCTATCCCTTATCAGTATGGTGTCAGGCTTTGGCATCAAAGAAGATGATATAATTGCCAACAATCTCAGGTACATACTCCTACCAGTAGTGAAAGAGGATAAGTGCCAAGACTCTGTCAACCGAGCAAAAGCAGCAACGCCAACAGAGAAGATCCCTGTTCTGACAGACAACATGTTCTGTGCCGGAGTACCTGAGGGGGGCAAGGACTCCTGTATGGGGGACGGTGGAGGGGCATACGTCTTGAGGGATGGTAGCACTAAACTGTTTTGGGCTGCAGGTATTGTCAGTTGGGGTGTGGGTTGTGGGCAGACTGGTAGATATGGAGTGTATACCCGTGTGGCTAAATACATTAGCTGGATCAACAAAACCATGGAGGACAATAAGTAAAATATATAGGCGAAAATAACGAGGGAAAGAGAACAGAATTACAAAAGTATTTTCAATTCAAGTCATGATCTATGAATCCAAATAAAGCCCACAAGTTTCATCTCTGCTTTTCTCATGTGCATTTGTGTGAGTGTGTGTGTGTGTGTGTGCGTGCCTGTCTGTGTGTGTGAGAAGAAAGGTAGAACGAAAGAAAAGAGCTTCGACATGGGTTGACTATTTTACGTTTATGTAAGCGTGCCCAATTTGACCGGAGCATGGAGCGAGATTGTTGGCCTTCTCACCCACTCCAATTTTGCTCCAAGTAGCGCTCCAGTAGCACTCACTTCACCAGCTAAGGGCATGCCTGGCCCAGCATGCATTTGTAGTCTACTTGTGTGCTGCTATTTATAGCCCCTTGCTTCAGCTATTGTCTAAATATTTTCATAAAGAAACTGATAAAACACACAGGTGCAAAATCAAGGTGACTTACAAAGAGGAGGACCAAGAGCAAGAGAGGAAGTGTGGTGATGTAATGACCACAACAAAGAAGAGAGGGAGTGTGGTGATGTAATGACCACAACAAAGAAGAGAGGGAGTGTGGTGATGTAATGACCACAACAAAGAAGAGAGGGAGTGTGGTGATGTAATGACCACAACAAAGAAGAGAGGGAGTGTGGTGATGTAATGTCCACAACAAAGAAGAGAGGGAGTGTGGTGATGTAATGACCACAACAAAGAAGAGAGGGAGTGTGGTGATGTAATGACCACAACAAAGAAGAGAGGGAGTGTAGTGATGTAATGACCACAACAAAGAAGAGAGGGAGTGTGGTGATGTAATGACCACAACAAAGAAGAGAGGGAGTGTGGTGATGTAATGTCCACAACAAAGAAGAGAGGGAGTGTGGTGATGTAATGTCCACAACAAAGATGAGAGGAAGTGTGGTGATGTAATGATCACAACAAAGAAGAGAGGGAGTGTGGTGATGTAATGACCACAACAAAGAAGAGAGGGAGTGTGGTGATGTAATGATCACAACAAAGAAGAGAGGGAGTGTGGTGATGTAATGATCACAACAAAGAAGAGAGGGAGTGTGGTGATGTAATGATCACAACAAAGAAGAGAGGGAGTGTGGTGATGTAATGATCACAACAAAGAAGAGAGGAAGTGTGGTGATGTAATGACCACAACAAAGAAGAGAGGGAGTGTGGTGATGTAATGACCACAACAAAGAAGAGAGGGAGTGTGGTGATGTAATGACCACAACAAAGAAGAGAGGGAGTGTGGTGATGTAATGATCACAACAAAGAAGAGAGGGAGTGTGGAGATGTAATGACCACAACAAAGAAGAGAGGGAGTGTGGTGATGTAATGACCACAACAAAGAAGAGAGGGAGTGTGGTGATGTAATGACCACAACTAAAGAAGAGAGGGAGTGTGGTGATGTAATGACCACAACTAAAGAAGAGAGGGAGTGTGGTGATGTAATGATCACAACAAAGAAGAGAGGGAGTGTGGTGATGTAATGATCACAACAAAGAAGAGAGGGAGTGTGGTGATGTAATGATCACAACAAAGAAGAGAGGGAGTGTGGTGATGTAATGACCACAACAAAGAAGAGAGGGAGTGTGGTGATGTAATGACCACAACAAAGAAGAGAGGGAGTGTAGTGATGTAATGACCACAACAAAGAAGAGAGGGAGTGTGGTGATGTAATGACCACAACAAAGAAGAGAGGGAGTGTGGTGATGTAATGATCACAACAAAGAAGAGAGGAAGTGTAGTGATGTAATGACCACAACAAAGAAGAGAGGGAGTGTGGTGATGTAATGACCACAACAAAGAAGAGAGGGAGTGTGGAGATGTAATGATCACAACAAAGAAGAGAGGGAGTGTGGAGATGTAATGACCACAACAAAGAAGAGAGGGAGTGTGGTGATGTAATGACCACAACAAAGAAGAGAGGGAGTGTGGTGATGTAATGACCACAACAAAGAAGAGAGGGAGTGTGGTGATGTAATGACCACAACAAAGAAGAGAGGGAGTGTGGTGATGTAATGATCACAACAAAGAAGAGAGGGAGTGTGGAGATGTAATGACCACAACAAAGAAGAGAGGAAGTGTGGTGATGTAATGACCACAACAAAGAAGAGAGGGAGTGTGGTGATGTAATGACCACAACAAAGAAGAGAGGAAGTGTGGTGATGTAATGACCACAACAAAGAAGAGAGGGAGTGTGGTGATGTAATGACCACAACAAAGAAGAGAGGAAGTGTGGTGATGTAATGATCACAACAAAGAAGAGAGGGAGTGTGGTGATGTAATGACCACAACAAAGAAGAGAGGGAGTGTGGTGATGTAATGATCACAACAAAGAAGAGAGGGAGTGTGGTGATGTAATGACCACAACAAAGAAGAGAGGAAGTGTGGTGATGTAATGATCACAACAAAGAAGAGAGGAAGTGTGGTGATGTAATGACCACAACAAAGAAGAGAGGGAGTGTGGTGATGTAATGACCACAACAAAGAAGAGAGGGAGTGTGGTGATGTAATGACCACAACAAAGAAGAGAGGGAGTGTGGTGATGTAATGACCACAACAAAGAAGAGAGGGAGTGTGGTGATGTAATGACCACAACAAAGAAGAGAGGGAGTGTGGTGATGTAATGACCACAACAAAGAAGAGAGGGAGTGTGGTGATGTAATGACCACAACAAAGAAGAGAGGGAGTGTGGTGATGTAATGATCACAACAAAGAAGAGAGGGAGTGTGGTGATGTAATGATCACAACAAAGAAGAGAGGGAGTGTGGTGATGTAATGACCACAACAAAGAAGAGAGGGAGTGTGGTGATGTAATGACCACAACAAAGAAGAGAGGGAGTGTGGTGATGTAATGACCACAACAAAGAAGAGAGGGAGTGTGGTGATGTAATGACCACAACTAAAGAAGAGAGGGAGTGTGGTGATGTAATGATCACAACAAAGAAGAGAGGGAGTGTGGTGATGTAATGACCACAACAAAGAAGAGAGGAAGTGTGGTGATGTAATGACCACAACAAAGAAGAGAGGGAGTGTGGTGATGTAATGTCCACAACAAAGAAGAGAGGGAGTGTGGTGATGTAATGACCACAACAAAGAAGAGAGGGAGTGTGGTGATGTAATGACCACAACAAAGAAGAGAGGGAGTGTGGTGATGTAATGACCACAACAAAGAAGAGAGGGAGTGTGGTGATGTAATGACCACAACAAAGAAGAGAGGAAGTGTGGTGATGTAATGACCACAACAAAGAAGAGAGGGAGTGTGGAGATGTAATGATCACAACAAAGAAGAGAGGGAGTGTGGTGATGTAATGATCACAACAAAGAAGAGAGGGAGTGTGGTGATGTAATGACCACAACAAAGAAGAGAGGGAGTGTAGTGATGTAATGACCACAACAAAGAAGAGAGGGAGTGTGGTGATGTAATGACCACAACAAAGAAGAGAGGAAGTGTGGTGATGTAATGACCACAACAAAGAAGAGAGGGAGTGTGGTGATGTAATGACCACAACAAAGAAGAGAGGAAGTGTGGTGATGTAATGACCACAACAAAGAAGAGAGGGAGTGTGGTGATGTAATGACCACAACAAAGAAGAGAGGGAGTGTGGTGATGTAATGACCACAACAAAGAAGAGAGGGAGTGTGGTGATGTAATGTCCACAACAAAGAAGAGAGGAAGTGTGGTGATGTAATGACCACAACAAAGAAGAGAGGGAGTGTGGTGATGTAATGACCACAACAAAGAAGAGAGGGAGTGTGGTGATGTAATGTCCACAACAAAGAAGAGAGGGAGTGTGGTGATGTAATGACCACAACAAAGAAGAGAGGGAGTGTGGTGATGTAATGATCACAACAAAGAAGAGAGGGAGTGTGGTGATGTAATGACCACAACAAAGAAGAGAGGGAGTGTGGTGATGTAATGTCCACAACAAAGAAGAGAGGGAGTGTAGTGATGTAATGACCACAACAAAGAAGAGAGGGAGTGTGGTGATGTAATGATCACAACAAAGAAGAGAGGGAGTGTGGTGATGTAATGACCACAACAAAGAAGAGAGGGAGTGTGGTGATGTAATGATCACAACAAAGAAGAGAGGGAGTGTGGTGATGTAATGACCACAACAAAGAAGAGAGGGAGTGTGGTGATGTAATGATCACAACAAAGAAGAGAGGGAGTGTGGTGATGTAATGATCACAACAAAGAAGAGAGGGAGTGTGGTGATGTAATGACCACAACAAAGAAGAGAGGGAGTGTGGTGATGTAATGACCACAACAAAGAAGAGAGGGAGTGTGGTGATGTAATGACCACAACAAAGAAGAGAGGGAGTGTGGTGATGTAATGACCACAACAAAGAAGAGAGGGAGTGTGGTGATGTAATGATCACAACAAAGAAGAGAGGGAGTGTGGTGATGTAATGACCACAACAAAGAAGAGAGGGAGTGTAGTGATGTAATGACCACAACAAAGAAGAGAGGGAGTGTGGTGATGTAATGACCACAACAAAGAAGAGAGGAAGTGTGGTGATGTAATGACCACAACAAAGAAGAGAGGGAGTGTGGTGATGTAATGACCACAACAAAGAAGAGAGGAAGTGTGGTGATGTAATGACCACAACAAAGAAGAGAGGGAGTGTGGTGATGTAATGACCACAACAAAGAAGAGAGGGAGTGTGGAGATGTAATGACCACAACAAAGAAGAGAGGGAGTGTGGAGATGTAATGATCACAACAAAGAAGAGAGGGAGTGTGGTGATGTAATGACCACAACAAAGAAGAGAGGAAGTGTGGTGATGTAATGACCACAACAAAGAAGAGAGGGAGTGTGGTGATGTAATGACCACAACAAAGAAGAGAGGGAGTGTGGTGATGTAATGACCACAACAAAGAAGAGAGGGAGTGTGGTGATGTAATGTCCACAACAAAGAAGAGAGGAAGTGTGGTGATGTAATGACCACAACAAAGAAGAGAGGGAGTGTGGTGATGTAATGACCACAACAAAGAAGAGAGGGAGTGTGGTGATGTAATGTCCACAACAAAGAAGAGAGGGAGTGTGGTGATGTAATGACCACAACAAAGAAGAGAGGGAGTGTGGTGATGTAATGTCCACAACAAAGAAGAGAGGGAGTGTAGTGATGTAATGACCACAACAAAGAAGAGAGGGAGTGTGGTGATGTAATGATCACAACAAAGAAGAGAGGGAGTGTGGTGATGTAATGACCACAACAAAGAAGAGAGGGAGTGTGGTGATGTAATGACCACAACTAAAGAAGAGAGGAAGTGTGGTGATGTAATGACCACAACAAAGAAGAGAGGGAGTGTGGTGATGTAATGACCACAACAAAGAAGAGAGGGAGTGTGGTGATGTAATGATCACAACAAAGAAGAGAGGGAGTGTGGAGATGTAATGACCACAACAAAGAAGAGAGGGAGTGTGGTGATGTAATGATCACAACAAAGAAGAGAGGGAGTGTGGTGATGTAATGACCACAACAAAGAAGAGAGGAAGTGTGGTGATGTAATGATCACAACAAAGAAGAGAGGGAGTGTGGAGATGTAATGACCACAACAAAGAAGAGAGGGAGTGTGGTGATGTAATGATCACAACAAAGAAGAGAGGGAGTGTGGTGATGTAATGTCCAGAAACAAAGAAGAGAGGGAGTGTAGTGATCTAATGTCCACAACTTAAGAATCATTGTGGAATCTGAAAAGACACATATCCCAAAAGCATGATGGCATACTTACTATGTGCGCATGCTAAAAGAAAGGAACGAGGTGGATAGATAACTAAGTGTGTCATTGTATCAAAGTATTTATAAACAAAAAAAAATGATTTCTTAAACGTTTCGTACATTTTTGTTCTATTATCAATACAATAGGCCATAATGATTTTGGCCCAATAGGCCTGGCATATTTTGCCTTAAAACCTTTAGGCCTACCTATAGAAAACATTTCAAACAACTCTGCATCTCTGCCCAGCCTGGGGCGGCCAACAGGGTGTTTAGCATCCCCAGTGGTTCTACAAGTATGGAGAGGATATTTACTGCTGCTGACCTGCTCTCCAGGCACCATCACATGAGACAGAAGCCACAGACTGGCCAAACTGGTGTTTCTAAAAATGAATTCAAAGGCACGAATAAGTCATTTTTCGTTTAATTAGTATTTAATTCTAAGTCAAATCAAATCGAAATTGTATTTGTCACATGCGCCAAATACAACAGTGAAATACTACTTACAAGCCCTTAATAACTAACAATGCAGTTTTAAGAAAAATACCTACAAAAATCACAGCCTATTTGCACAGAGAGAGAGAGAGAGAGAGAGAGAGAGAGAGAGCGAGAGAGAGGTGTAGAGAGAGAGAGAGAGAGAGGGAGAGAGAGAGAGAGAGAGAGAGAGAGAGAGAGAGAGAGAGAGAGAGAGAGAGAGAGAGAGAGAGAGAGAGAGAGATGGCTGTCGTAAATAATGTGTAACCGTAATTCTGGCCATCTGTCTACAGCAACCATCATCACTCATCGCTCCTTGGAGCTAATGTAGCCTACTTAACACACTGACTGATGCTAGGAGACTGTGTGTCAGACCTGGGTTCAAATAGTAGTTTAAATATTTGAAATACTTTGTGCGTATGCAAGAGCCAGACGTTGGTGTATAAAGTGGGATTTGCACTTTTGGGACTATTTCATTGGTTCCATTGCACCAGGGAAGCTCAATCATGCCCAGCTAAAGTATTTTAAATGATTTCAAATTCCATTTGAACTGAGGTCTGGTGTGTGTATGGAGTAAATTGGCTTAGTTAACTTATGCAAAGAGTGCCTATGTCTAAAATGGCACCCTATTCCCTATGTAGCGCACTACTTTTGACCAGGGCCCATAGTTACCCATACACTTTTAGAAAAAAAAGTTCCCAAAGGGTTCTTCGGCTGTCACCATAGGAGATCCCTTTTTGAAATGATGTGTACTTCTTGCAATCACCTTTTCATGTTTATTCAAATAATTTTCGTTCAAATACATATAGTTTGATTTTAATAGTTCAAAACCAAATGGTAGGTCCAGGTAGTCACAAAAAAAATCGATGGGTGTTGGTTAAATTGTATTTTAATGAATGGAGCGAATGTTTTCCCCTGTGAGCGCGGCGCGGTTTTTAGCAGAGCGTTGGAAAGGACATGTGCGCCGTATTTTGTATTTTGTTTGTTCTATACAAGAGCAAGGTAATGTTGATTAGAATGTATTTACTTCAGCATCATTGTGTAGCATGCATACAGCTCCATTCAGTGCATAGTAAGTATTGCCTAATTTGGCTCACTCATACTATATAGTATAACACTCAAATACACATAACATCAGCGCCATCTATTGGCTTGGTGCAACTACGCTCACGTGCTCTGTTACGGACACACATTTTATCTTAGCCACCAATGAGGGATGAGGTTATTGCTGTGTGATTGGAGGATATGCTGAAAAATGGACAACTCTCTTTCACTTTCATTCAGCAAAGCTTCTCTAAATTCTGCAATGACGCACCTGCTTCGAACGCTGAAAACAACTTAGAACGCAATAAGAAAAATACACGCTGGAAACATGGCATCTATTAATCGATGTTTGATAAATCAATAGGTCTGATCATTCTTATTATGTCAAACTAATAACGTTCTACGTGAACATTTAATTAACCATTTGTAGCTTTATTTGATTTACCTCCAAACAAAAGTGAAAGTAACTTCACTGTATAACAGCCTAACATTTTAACTGTCTCTAAATTGTATTTGGTTTCGAGCGTGGTCATTAATTAAATTGTGAAATTAGGGGTCTATTCTGTATATTTATGAATGGTCAGTAATTACTGTTGAATAAAAAACTACTGGAAAGATGCTTGAAATCCTGCTTTTTGGATATTTGATTACATGCGTTTCTGGTAAGAATTGTTTTTCTTCACTTCTGACATTTTCTAAACATGAAATGATTGTATATTCTGGACATTAGTCACCTATGCTCACATTCCTGCTCCTTATGACCTCTTCCCGTGCCTCTCTCTCGATCCTGTCCCCGCCTCTCACTCCTCATGCTCCTCCTCCCCTTCTCTCCCTCTCTTAGGCCAGGGAGGAGCAGACGTGGTGCTGTCATGTTCTCTGGTGGAGGAGGGTAGTGGGATGGGGGGAATGGGAGGTGGGGCTCTCTTCAGCCGCACCCCAGCAACACTTGTCCTCAGAGACCTGGCCGTGACCCCTGATCTTTCACCTGATACTCTGACCCCCTTCAACCCTCCTGCTGTCCCCGATCCTGACAACATCATCTTGGAGGCTAAAGGTTGGTTCATTATCAGGTTCTCTTTTGTACAGCAGAGTTACCTGATGGAATTACCTTGCCTTCTCTCTCCCTCACACCATCCCTCTCCTGCACTCTCCCTCCACCCCTCTCTGCTTTCTGACAGTTGAGTCTCCTGAGATCCCAGAGGCAGACCTGCTGCTCCACGCTGACTGTAACGAGCAGGAAGTGACATGTGAGATCAGCCGCTACTTCCCTCGTAATGCCAAGGAGGGCTCCACAGAACCAGCCTATTTCATTGGCTCCTTGCAGATAGAGGGGGGTGGGCTCAGCCTCACATTGGTCCTGCAGACACTGCCACTGGACCAATCAGATCGTCCAGCTCTCATGCAGAGCAAACTGGAACTCCCCCTCAGCCAATCAGGAACTTTGCTGACTGAGGGTGAGACAAGGAGGTTATTATAATGCTTCTGGTAGTATGCCTGTTGTAGAGCAGACATGTCATATTGTAATGATGTATAACACTGTTACTCTCTCATTCTCTCATCCGCATCTTCTCTTATCACCCTTCTTTCTTTCTCTAGTATTTTGCACTTTCTCTACTTTTCACTTGCTTCTTTCTCCATAATCCCTTCTTTCTCTCTCCCTTGTCTTCCCCAGTGGTGTTCCTGGTGTTCTCTCGCTCAGAGTCCCACTCCGCTCCTCTAGGGGGCATGGCCCTCCTGGACTGTGGCTTCAGGCAGCAGGCCCCACCCCCAGGGCGGGAGCTGGGGCTTGAGTGGCGGCTGCAGCACAGAGGAAGTGGGAGGAAAGTGCTGGAGATTAGGGCGGGGCAGACGGAGACAGAGGAGGGGCCAGCAGGTGAGAGAATAAAGGCATTATTTAAGTAGTTATGATGGTGCTATAAGTGTTGGATGAGTTAGGTCTACTTACCATCACAACATAAAGTGCATTAGGACCTCCATGGTCAACATTCCAACTTTATTATCCACCCAGAGATGGAAACGAAGAATGTGTTACTGCTGTCATAGCTAGGAACCCAGAGGTTTACTGAATGATTACTATGAAAATTTGACCTATTTTTCACCTCATCATACTCTGTTTCGCATCGTTTTTTCCTCCTTCAGTACACGTGGAGAGGGAGGGTTCGAGCGTGGATGCCGCCCTGCTGGTGGGGCAGGGTAATGCGTCTCTGACTCTGGCCAGACTGAAGGTATCTGACGAGGGGACCTACATCTGCACCGTCAGCACTGGACTGTACCAGGCCCAGCAGGTCATACAGCTACACGTCACACGTGAGTCCCTCTAAGAACACTTGTGACTGATTGTCTCTTTACATTAGTGGTCAACCGATTATGATTTTTCAATGCCGAAACCGATACCGATTATTGGAGGACCAAAAAAAGCTGACACCGATTAATCGTCCGATTTTTATATATATTTGTAATAATGACAATTACAACAATACTGAATGAACACTTATTTTAACTTAATATAAAACATTAATAAAATCCATTTCGTCTCAAATAAATAATTAAACATGTTCAATTTGGTTTAAATAATGCAAAAACAAAGTGTTGGAGAAGAAAGTAAAAGTGCAATATGTGCCATGTAAAAAAGCTAACGTTTAAGTTCCTTGCTCAGAACATGAGAACATATGAAAGCTGGTGGTTCCTTTTAACATGAGTCTTCAATATTCCCAGGTAAGAAGTTTTAGGTTGTAGTTATTATAGGAATTTATAGGACTATTTCTCTCTATACCATTTGTATTTCATGTACTTTTGACAATTGGATGTTCTTATAGGCAGTATAGTATTGCCAGCCTAACCTCAGGAGTTGATAGGCTTGAAGTCATAAACAGCGCTGTGCTTCAAGCATTGCAAAGAGCTGCTGTTAAACGCAGGAAAGTGCTGTTTGAATGAATGCTTACGAGCCTGCTGCTGCCTACCCCCACTCAGTCAGACTGCTCTATCAAATATCAAATCATAGATTTAATTATAATATAATAAACACACAGAAATACGAGCCTTGGGTCATTAATATGGTCAAATCCGGAAACTATAATAAAAAATAAAAAACGTTTATTCTTTCAGTGAAATACGGAACCATTCCGTATTTTATCGAACGGGTGTCAACCCTAAGTCTAAATATTGCTGTTACATTGCACAACCTTCGATGTTATGTCATAATTATATACAATTCTGGAAAATTAATTCCGGTCTTTGTTAGGAAGAAATGGTTCACACAGTTTACAACGAGCCAGGCGGCCCAAACTGCTGCGTATACCCTGACTCTGCTTACACTGAACACAAGATAAGTGACACAATTTCCCTAGTTAATATTGTCTGCTAACGTTAATTTATTTTAACTAAATATGCAGGTTTAAAAATATATATTGTGTATTGATTTTAAGAAAGGCATTGATGTTTCGGTTATAACTTGTGACATTGGTGCTACGATTGTGCTTTTTTTGTGAATGTGCTTTTGTTAAATCATCACCCGTTTGGCGAAGTAGGCTGTGATTCGATGATAAATTAACAGGTACCGCATTGATTATATGCAACGCAGGACAAGCTAGTTAAACTAGTAATATCATCAACCATGTGTAGTTAATTAGTGATTATGTTAAGATTGATTATTTTTTGTAAGAAAAGTTTGACGCTAGCTAGCAACTTACCTTGGCTCCTTGCTGCACTCGTGTAACAGGTGGTCAGCCTGCCATGCAGTCTCCTCGTGGATTGCAACATAATCGGCGTCCAAAAATGCCGATTACCGATTGTTATGAAAACTTGTAATCGGCCCTGCCGATTAATCGGTTGACCTCTACTTTACATAGGCAGCAGGTGGCGTTGGTACAGTAACCAAAAGTTTGCTGGTTTGAATGCCCGAGACGAAAATTTGAAAAATCTGTCAATGTGCCCTTGAGCAAGGCACTTAACCCTAATTGCTCCTGTAAGTTGCTCTAGATAAGAGGGTCTGCTGAATGACTCAAATGTACATTATTTCTCTACACATATGAACATGTGTTTATTACATTAGGTGTCTATGTCATGTGTGACATAGTGTGCACACTATTCACATCTAAATACGAAGTCTCTCTGTCTTCAGAACCTCCTCATGTTTCTCTCTCTGAGGAGAAGCTGGTATTTCGGGATGAGTTGCCCCAGAAACTGAGCTGCCACTGCAAGAACTACTACCCTCTGGATGTCCAGGTGTGTCTGGTGCGGTCCACCAATTAAATATTCAGTCATTCATATTCACAGATACCACTGTTACAAAGTGATTAGCACACAAGCACACAGCGATCATACCTCTAATGAAATCAGAAGATCATTGGTAGGTCATCGTACAGCACTTATAATATTAATATCCTAAATATTACAGACATTATACTGAGACTCTCTTCTCTCTCAGATGGAGTGGTTCTCCGTCTCCTCTACAGACTCAGAGCCTAGCGTCCTATCAGACCAGGTGTCTCTCTCCAGCCATCGGCAGCACAGCGACAGGACCATGTCCATCTCCTCCCACCTCACCCTTCACCCCTCCACCTTCCCCCCTGGAACCACGGTCACCTGCAGAGTGACCCACCCGGCCCTGGACACACCCCTCTCCCTCAGCCTGACAGTAGAGACACCTGAGCCAGGTAAGCTGCTACAGACACAGGCGTGAGAGGACAATAGGAAATTAGGTGAACATCAGCATTGCTGATGGGTCACGTTCATTAGGCGTGAATGGACAACTAAAATATAATGAGTGTTCTTATCAGGCAGGTTCAGATACTGCTCTTTTGCTAAATGTTTTCTCCTGTTGGGTGCCTGCTGACTGTGAGTCATTGGGAGAACCTGAGCAGAAACAAAATGGTGTCCATTCATATTAGTCCAAACGGTTCCCTGTTGTTACAGATTCCTACTGGATGGTCCTGGGTTTTCTGGTTATCACCATTCTGTTCTTCTACCAAGTGATGAAATAGGTAAGTTCCCCATGCTCCCTATGGACCTCCTTGTATTTTTAACTATTGTTTGTAGTATGACAACAGTAGCCTAGAGATGCGAAGCAAATTTCTGTCCAAACAGACAAGTAATACATTTTTCTTCTTTTTTTTTCCTTGCAAAGAGTTCCGACCTAATTCACAGACCTGGATTCTTTCAGGGTCGCAGAGGCACAGCACCTGAAGCTGTTGAAAACCAATATCTTAAAGAGTTGCTGTAATGTGAATTACTGTTGTACTATAAACAGTTGTACATTTTCTTCAAATAAATGTTTTCTTGGATAGTATCATTGGTGTTGTTCTCTGAATCTGGAGAGACGGTGTGGGATTATACCTGTTCATTTTCACGTCAATGATGAAAACATTCATGTTGATGATTTTCTTTATTAGCATCAAGTGGTAAGCATGCGTTTAAAGAATTCTCACGATCCAGTTGTATCTCTCCCAGTATTATCATGTTGTATCATTTATTTACCTAATAATATTATTGCACGATATTATTAGATCATTGTTTTGAGGAATCACCACTATTTTCATTCATAAATGCAATTTACACATAGCTAATGTTTTTCATATTTTTTTTTACAATGTGTCAAACAGTCCCTCTTTATCAACCATTGAGAGGAAAATTATATTTTCTGGAATATCCAACACCAAAAGTAAAATATAAACCTACTAAAAAACACATTTTCAGGAGCAATAGTCTGGCAAAGATGAAGTACTTTATGGTACTACTTGTACGGTACTATGGTTATCGTTTTTTCCCCGTCAGAATACTACTGTAGCAACCATTGTTCTCTGGTTGTGTATTAGTTCTTTTGAAAGCATGTGAGCAACAAAAATTTGGCAAACTCTTGAGCTTCATTGCATTGCATACGCATGAGTTACTAATTGAGCGCATAGATACAGTAGCCTATACACAGGTCCTGAAAACCACTAAACCAAACAAAATAAATGTACAATCGGCAGTTAAGTTTCAGAAATGGCAGATACATAGGTCACACAAATAGGCAAAACTATGGACATCGTCTGCCATGCAAGTCAAGTAAGACACAAACACTACTTCCATTGGGCTTATTGGATACTGTAGGTAACAGCCTAAAGTCTACTGTAGATAACAGTGTGTGTTTTTGTTGGTTTGATGTGCAGGAAGTGGGTTATTTGGGGGGTTATTTGGTTATGTCCTCTCCAGATAAGGGACAGTCTATTGAACCATTCCTCCCTAACCCTGTACCCTCTCTACTAGAACGTACAAGAGTGTCTGAACACAACCACAACACAGTAAAGCTGCTCACTAATCAATCAAAAATGTACTATGCAGTTTTATTACACAGACCTGCCTTTAGGTGTGTCGAGAGTTAATGCTGTATAGACTTTTGTCTGCACTCCTGAAAGAATACTCTATGTAGGTACAGACGGTCTGTTTCTGTCTGTCAATGTCAATCTAGCTAACTGTCCGTCTGTCTGTCTGTGGTACAAGAATAAAGATATACTAAAAGTCAGTGTCCCAAAAGTGGTTTCTGCCTTTTCCAGTATCCTTCCTGGCTTTTCTTATTCTCTCTATCTCTCTCTTAAACACCACAGTCAGCGAGTGAGAGGAAGAGGGAGGTAAAGGAAAAGGCAGGAATGCCCGTCAAGGCCTACATCAACTAACCCTGGAAAAAGCTACTGGCTACACTGATTTGGATCACAAGTACACACACACACACACATGACAAAATGATCATACTCTTAAACATGACCTTGTATTAGTAAGTAGTGTTTATAATGGTAGTGGTATGAGGTACGGGATCAGGAGGGGTTGTTAGGTACTGTATGTCAGTATCAATTTACAAATGTGGTATGCTCTCCAAAAGGTAACACGAACAAGCTTTGGCGGATAGAAAGAACTGCTGCGCTCTTTCATTGCACTCACTCCCTCTTTCTCGATGCTCTCTCTCTTTCACTTCTTCCTGCTTTCTCTCTCTCTCTCTCTCTTTCACTTCTTCCTGCTTTCTCTCTCTATCTCTCTCTCTCTTTCCCTACTGCACACTTCAATAATGTATGAGACGCAGAGGCAGGAGAGAGTGAGTGAGACAGCACGCCAAAACAGAGGAAGAAATATGGATCAAAGAGAAGGGAAGGGCAGGAGGACAAAGAGAAAAGAGAGCAACAACATCTACACACTAGCGTCATGTTTAAGTGCTAGATGGAAGACCTGGTGTGGAGGAAAAGGGGGCGGGACTGGAGTTTGGATTTGTGTCGATTTGTTTTCTTCTTCTCTCCTATTCCGCTCTCATGTCTGTGTCCTGCCACGCTGGGATTACTCAATAGAAGAAGTACACTATGAGAAAGATGGAGAGAGAGAGGAAGATAAAGAGAGGGGGAGGGAGAGAGGGGGGGATAGGGAGAATAATTATATTTTCTATTCAGTGGACTACATCTACACGTGTTGTTTCTGCTGAATGACTGGTAACAGAGGACTTATACTGTTTCAATCATTTACTGTAATACGTTGTCATGAATTATTGACATAAGAGTAGGCACTAGGAGACCGTCAGAGCAGGGCAGACCTGGGCCTGTTATAAGTGCACACTGATTATAGCTGTGGCCTTCGCCTTAACATCTACTGAACTTGACTAGTATGGATTCAGAATTGCATTAGTGGAAACCAAGACTGTTCTCAGGACAGGCCTGGTTGTAGCTAGATAGTGTTAGCATTTTAGCTAACCCTAACCATTTTCCTAACCTTTACCTAATTATCCTAACCTGCTACGTTAATTCTCCTAAACCACTACGAAAAGTAACTTCTGCTAGTCAAAACTGGCAGACCTTCCCTGAGAGCAGTGTGAGTATCCGCTAATGCAATACAGCAGTATGGACATTCATTTAGTCATCTACACAAGAATTCATATGCCAAGAAATGTCCAAATGAAGTTTAAAAGACGTGAAGAAACCGTCTAACTTGCTACATGCGAGTGGGTATCAATGAATGGTAATAGGGGAAAGTGAATAATGGTACTTACAGAAAAGGACTCCGACCACAAGAACTCCAATGATACCCATAATGATCATCATCTGGAAAGAAAAGCAAATGGAGAGTTAAAGGCTTTCTTTATTCTTCTATTCTTCTAGTTAATAAACCTGATAGATTTTCCTCAGGATGATAAAACATTTTTTATTCAGGGGTGAAGTCGCTGCGGATTAACGTTAGTCCTGCTGACCAAAAACACACACACACACACACACACACACACACACACACACACACACACACACACACACACACACCAACCCAGCACGATGACAAACACAAAAAGCAGAGCGTAACATTTCATCACACTCCCTTGTGTCCAGTCAGTGTATTTTTGGTGCAATTAATAAGAATAACTGCATGTAGAGAAAACTCTGCAGTGAGAGCCTCCCTATTTCCCCATTCCCCGGAGCGCCGCTCCTCTCGCTCACAGACGCTAATTAGGGGATTAGTGCACGGGAAAGGGGGGTGACAGCATTCCAGGGACAGACGCTGTGTGTCCGCCTCAGCACCCTGCACCTCAATGGCTCAGTTGGTTGGTGGAGCATGGTACTGGTTGGTTGAGCATGGTACTGGTTGGTTGAGCATGGTACTGGTTGGTTGAGCATGGTACTGGTTGGTGGAGCATGGTACTGGTTGGTGGAGCATGGTACTGGTTGGTGGAGCATGGTACTGGTTGGTTGAGCATGGTACTGGTTGGTGGAGCGTGGTACTGGTTGGTGGAGCATGGTACTGGTTGGTGGAGGGTGGTGCTGGTTGGTGGAGCATGATACTGGTTGGTGGAGCGTGGTACTGGTTGGTGGAGCGTGGTACTGGTTGGTGGAGCATGGTCAAGTTGGTGGAGCATGGTACTGGTTGGTGGAGTATGGTACTGGTTGGTGGAGCATGGTACTGGTTGGTGTAGCATGGTACTGGCGTTGCAACACCACCACAGTTGTGGCTCTGAATGAATACCCCATGGGCCACATAGAGTACACTGGATATATATGTTAACTTGAATATATGACAGTACACTGTCACTTTGGATAGAAAGAGTTGGCTAAATAACCATATTATTATCATGATCAATATTACCATTACCTTGCAATTCTCCTGAATATGTTCATTTTAAGTCCTTTTGGATGAAAGTGTCTGCTAATGTGAATGACAATATAATCATTGATCACTGTCATTACCTTTGCGTTTTTCCACCAGTATTTGCTCTTGAGTTTGGCTGCACAGCTCTCGAACTGGGAGGCCCCGGCCTGGAGAGCATCGGCTCTGTCATCCAGCTCCGACAGCTTCTGGTCCCTCTCCAGAACCTTGTCCACATTCACCCGCATAATATCCACCACCTGGAGAGGAGAGGAGAGGAGAGGAGAGGAGAGGAGAGGAGAGGAGAGGAGAGGAGAGGAGAGGAGAGGAGGAATTTACTGACAGCCCAAGCCATAGAAGTCCACATCACACAATTTAATACAGCATGAAACCATTCCCAAGCTGCAGTGCAGTCCATTACTAAGATAAATTGATCACCCATGTTATTTTCTATATGTTAATAGCTAACATAACTTTGGCCATAGAAATAGAATATATTAAACATCATCATAGACAGCCATGTTGTATCATATGCTAGCCATGCTGTATCGTATGCTAGCCATGTTGTATCGCATGCTAGCCATGTTGTATCGTATGCTAGCCATGTTGTATCGTATGCTAGCCATGCTGTATCATATGCTAGCCATGTTGTATCGTATGCTAGCCATGTTGTATCACATGCTAGCCATGCTGTATCATATGCTAGCCATGTTGTATCGTATGCTAGCCATGTTGTATCGTATGCTAGCCATGTTGTATCGCATGCTAGCCATGTTGTATCGTATGCTAGCCATGCTGTATCATATGCTAGCCATGCTGTATCGTATGCTAGCCATGCTGTATCATATGCTAGCCATGCTGTATCGTATGCTAGCCATGTTGTATCGTATGCTAGCCATGTTGTATCGTATGCTAGCCATGCTGTATTGTATGCTAGCCATGTTGTATCGTATGCTAGCCATGCTGTATCATATGCTAGCCATGTTGTAATTGTATGCTAGCCATGTTGTATCGCATGTTAGCCATGTTGTATCATATGCTAGCCATGTTGTATCGTATGCTAGCCATGTTGTATCGCATGCTAGCCATGTTGTATCGTATGCTAGCCATGTTGTATCGTATGCTAGCCATGCTGTATCATATGCTAGCCATGTTGTATAGTATGCTATCCAAATTGTTGTCGTGGGTATTGTATTTTGGAATAGTTGTTACAACATTTCTCAGCGTTTCATTCATTATGCACACACCACAAACACACATCAATAAAATAACAAATTCATGTTGTCAGGTCGATGGAATATCATGTTGATCCCAGAAAGCCACACCCTGACGAAGACTGCATAGCCAAAGCATTACTGAAATAAATCGTAAAACAAATCAAACTGCATGGTAGAGTAGAGTAGAGTAGACTATGCTACTCTATTTTTAGATTTCCCAACAATCAAAGAATGTCACAAAGAAACAATCTATGTCCTTTCCTTTTCTATTAGCTCTGTTTCTACAGCTTGACTCATGATCACATTTCATTCCAGAAGGTTGGTCCTTTACTTCTGCCCTCATTTCCCCCCCTTCCCCTATTTCATTGAATTGGATAGATGAAAGCAAAATGGGGGAAACTGGGTGGCGCTGTTGCTTACACCAAGGAGAGTGAACGAGTGCAGAGAGGAGGGAGCAACTGGAAATGCAGCCCAGATCTGGCCTAATTGCTGCTAGTTGTCTCACGCTGTGACGTCAATCCCAGATTGACAAGCTAGCTACTTGCTGTAGTTTAAAATGTTGTACTATATGGTTTGGCACAAGTGGGAGTACTGTTAGGAGCATGGTATCGAAGCCAGGAGCAGGTTGGTTGGTACTGTACGTGTGTGTCACACTAGCTCACCTCCTCCACTTGGGCTTGTGTCTGTTGTAGCCTGCGGTTGCTGGAGGTGTTGGGAGGGGGGGGTGGGGGCCCTCCACCTGGGGCTCCGTCTGCTCCTGGGGCCCCTGGGGCTCCGGGAGGTCCAGCTGGGGGAGCAGCATCTGGGGCAGACCTGGGAAGGGGAGAGAAGGAGGAAGGGACAGAGAGGAGAAGAGATGGGAAGTGTGAGGGATAGGAGAGGGGGAAGGAGGGAGAAGAGAAGAGGGGAGATGAGGAAGGGTAAGACTTTTTTTACATTACAGTAATTTAGCAGTCATGAGCAAGCTGAAACAACTGCATTTTAGAGGTGTTGTAACTAAAACAAAAAAACAAACAAGAAAAGCCTTGATAACAGAACTCAGTGATAAAAGCGATTCAGATTAAAAGTTCAAAAGCACAGAAGGGCAAGTATAATGAGGAGAGGGGAAAGAGGAGGAGGATGAGGAAAGAAGGGATATGAGATAAAGGTTCGGAATTGGAAGCCAGAGAGGGGAAGAGGGAGAGGAAGAGTATTTGAGAGGCTGTATCGCATTTGTAGAAATCAAGACTGTTCTCGGGGCAGGTCTGCCGGTTTTGACTAACAGAAATGACTTTCATAGAATATTGGTAGAATGCCCTGAGAACAGTCTTGGTTTTCACTAATGCGATGCCGCATGGGGGAGAGGAAGAAAGATGAATGATGAGGTACAGAAAGGAGAAGAGCTGTTGGTGAGGAGAATAAAGGGGATAAAGTCAGAATTGTACATATATGCCTCCCTGAGAGAGAGAGAGAGAGAGAGAGAGAGAGAGAGAGAGAGAGAGAGAGAGAGAGAGAGAGAGAGAGAGATGGGAGAGAGATGGGAGAGAGACAGAAAGAGGGAGAGAAAGAAAAAGAGCGAGAGGGGGGAGAGAGTCAGAAAGAGAGAGAGTATCAGATTAAGCAAGAGGGAGATAAGAAGAGGAGGAGGATGAGAGGAAAGGCCAAAAGAAAAGTAAGGAGGGCTGTAGAGATGGTGAACAGGAGAGATTGGAGAGAACAGGGAGAGTAAGAGAGAGGGATAAGGAGAGAGGGAATAAAAGGAGAGAATAGAGAGAAAACTAAGAAGGGTTAAAAGATGGGGCAAACAACTAATTTGGTTCAGAAGGGTAAAGCGAGGGGGAGGAGGGGTGGTGAGGGAAAGGGGAGGGGTGAGAGGGGGAGCGTTCTAACACAGACAGCCTCCATGGACTCATCTGGGGGTGTTGGTCCTGACTCAGACTATTGAAATTAGTCAAATATACAGTAGAGGCAACCATTCCATCCACCATATATATATGAATATGAAGAATATAGCCATCATTTGAAAGGCATGAACTTGTTCTATACTGCAGGTGCAGGACAGTCTCATGCCAGATGTCATGCGTAGTACCCTACTGTAGTACCCTACTGTATTTCCTACTGTAACCGGAGAAGAAGACAAACATCTCAGACCAATCAGTTCACATTGATATTGATTTGACTTCACAGACATTTGATAACCTGGAAGTCCCTAGAACCATACGGTACAAAACCCATGGTATAAAGAAAGAAAACATAATTTCAGTTGAAATAAGCCAATTTTTAATTAAAATAATCAAGCAAAAAATGAATTTATTTTGAAGCCCAGAAGGACTGAGGGTAATCAACTACAGTAGACGAGATCCATCATTCAGAGATGCTGTGACGGAAAAAGACTTGCGTCAGCAAAATACATTAAGCTAGAACAAATCAATAGAGCATAGAAAGAGCCTGACAACATGATATAAATACTCAACATATTAGAATAAAACATGTTTAGTGAATTGAACAAATGAATAGAATAAGTAAAAAAGAGGAAGCCCTGCATTGATACTCACATCTTCTATGCAGCTGCTTGGAACTGACTCACTGTCAGTGAGCGGTGGGGGGGGAGAGAGAGAGAGAACGCGAGAGACGAAAGGGGGAAGGGTCTGAAGTAAAAAATAAAAAAGCGAAATCACAAAAAAGCAATGGGAAAAATCTCTGCTGTCGTCCAAAAAATATCCAGAACCTCAGAGACTCGACTGATTAAAATGATGCGTTAATAACAAACGAATGCAGAAGCTGATGCAGTAACCTCAAAGCAATGCTTTAGCACCGCAAGTCATCACCAAAGTACCGCAATACCCAGGCAAGCGTCGGGTAATAATTCGCTCGAAGAAAGGCAGCGGAATAAGAGGTTGAAAGTGAATACGGGTGATGCACAGATTCTCAATTTCAGTTCGTAAAATCCATAAGGGATAAATCCAAGGATGCTTGGCGAATTTCTTTAAATAATAAATCTATGCAAGAGAAGTCGTGATACTCCAAAGATGCTGAGTCGAGATGCTCAAAATCACACCAATTGTTTAGATTGCACGTTCCCCTTCAAAAGCTAAACACAACTGATTTCACTTTCCTTTACATTACCCAATTATATAATTTCACTATTTTCCCGTGGTCTAGTTTCAGAATTATCTAACACCACCGTTGTTCCCCCTCTCCCGGCGAGTGTGTGGAAGCGTATCTGTGTGTCGGTTTGTGCACAAGTTTCGTTTGTGTGTGTGTGATGGCACTATACTGCAATAATGCGTCGCTCCCCTTCCCCTCTCTCTCTCTCCAGTTGGACTCATAACGATGGTGCGGTACCTCTTTCCCAACCCCCTCTTTCTTGTGCTCCCCTCTCTCTCTCCACACTTTGCAGTACTGCAGTTTTCTCTGTGTCGGATAGGGCGGCAGGACGATACTGCGGTACATTGCTTGGTATAGAATGTTGACTCTGCTACCCCCTCACGCGCTCCGGCTTGTAAGTGCTCCTTTCTCTACCCGGATGACTAGGCTTCTCACTACCCCCCAGTTATAGACTACTCTCTCCATATTATAATAGCTCCCTGGCCCAATGTTTGATTTATTCCAGGTTCATCATGACCACAACTAGGTTATTCCTCTTTGGTCCACGAATACAAAGCGAGATGGGAGGCAGTGCGAACATTACTGCACAGCAGTGAGCTGCGGTATGGAGCAATATAGCCCCATTGGTTGCGTTGAAAACGTGCTAGCCAGGCCGTGGGGCAATTTAATATGGAGAATGCTTAGTCAAATTAATATCTGGTCAACTGATTGATTATTGAATATATAACTTTATAAATTACTGCTATTGGCACAGTCACATGGATCAACAATTTAGGTCAAAATGACTAACTACCTTTAGGTCAAATACTAATGCGGCCTTACAATAAAATCACTCAAAATGTAATGACAAGCTTCTGTTTATTATTATACCCACAACATTACTTACATTAGTCCCCAATGTGATAACATTTACAGACCATAGAGCATCAAACATTTGTGTATATTTCCACTTCTAGGGGTTCATAATGGTTCAAAATATGTATTTTACAGTTGAGTGTTGATTTAGTGCTCACAACAATACTAAATTAATCCAACATTTTCCAGCTGTCAAAAGTAAAAAAAACAAATTGCAATCAGCTTCCTCTTACCCCAATATGGATATAAGAAAAGGTGACTACCAAATGGTATAAGGGGCTGATATAAATCTAAGTGGCATAACTGAGTAGCTCACATTTCTCTCTTTAGAGTCTGAATGTGGTCCAGTGGGCAGGTTGTTAGTACAGTAGTCGTTTAGCATTGTTAGCCAGACCGCTCAGTCCCAGATCAGATCAGCGATGTTTCCCAAAGCGGTTGAAGTGTCGATAGAGGAAGCGGATCCTTTTCTCCATGTCGTGTTTGTCCTGTGTCATCATCCTGTTCCCCACAATCTTCTTCCTCGTCAGACACTGCAGCTCGTTGCCACAGAAACCCTTCACACAGACCGGCCAGACGATCAGGTCCTTAGGGTGGGCTTTGAAGTCACCTACAGACAACACGTTGGAGATGTAAAGCCTGTTATAGCAGTGTGTGTGTGTGTGTTTTGGTTAACCCCCAAAAAACATCACTGTACCATTTTGTATCAACTGGCAATATGGTAGAAGCCTTACATTACATTTTTAGGGGGGGGGGGGGAGGGGGGGGGGGGGGGCAAAAGTGACATTTTCAGCATGTGTCCATTTTCATATCTACCTGGTAACCAAGAGTAGATTTTAAGTTAGTCCAGAGGACAGCGTCATGTTGCTGAAATGGTTCGAGTCCCAAGAGACTGGGCAGCACTTTCATAAAGATATTAAAGTTATGCATCAACTCAATGTCTTGACATCAGGTCAAATGAGCTATGATTTGAAACTGATAACTTCCCAGTTACCCAAAATTCCTATGTTGTCATAAACCCCAAATATGCTCCTTTTCTCAGTCCACCTTCTTCAGCTCAGGAATGGCATTCATATGGACTGGACAGCACACACCTGAAACACACATTTTGATCTCATTAGCTGGGCTACATTCAGTACCAATAGACTTCAATTGACAAGAACTATAATACTGACTAATGCTACAGTATAAACAACAATTGTATGACACCTAATGTATCAGTGTCCTGTTTGTAGTACACACATTAAAACTTCTTGTTACGACGTATCAAATTCACAGGGCCCTGGTTGGAAAATTGTGAGCACGCAAAATAGGCCTATCATTATGAAATTTGTATTTTATTTAACGAAGTCAGGTTAAGAGCAAATTCTTATTTACAATGACAGCCTAGTGGGTTAACTGCAGAACAACAGATTTTTACCTTGTCAGCTCGGGATTCCATCTAGCAACCTTTCGGGTACTTGCACAACGCTCTAACAACTAGGCAACCTACCGCAGCTACAAAACATTCCATCTGAATTGCAATGTACCTACCAGTGCTAATCTTACCTACCAGTGCTTCACTGTCTGGTTGTGTGGAGTGGCAAGCCTTCAGCAACCCTCTCAACAGAGACATAGCTTACCTGAAATACACAGAGGTCGTCAATCATTCTGGAAAGGTAAAATAGCTAACGTTAGCTAGCTAACTAAATAAGAAATTACACAGCTACACGATCAACATATTGCTACAGCCTAGTAACATTACCTAGCTACTAGTTTTGTACAATATTTGCAAAAACAAGAGGTAATGTTAGCTAGAATAAAATGCTGTTCCTCTTTGCCTACAAGTTGACCTAGCAAAGCTAGCTCAACAAGCTAGCGTAGCAAACAGGCAATACCGTGTTTCCCCGAAGCGTTGCACGTCTTTATGACCTTGTATTCGTCAATCTAATATAATAATAAAATCAAAGACAATCGAAATTCACGTTTTAAAGCTTCGACATGTATAAAGTCATGCGTGAAAAACGGGCACCTCCATGTTACTACGATTCCCAAGATGCAACGCGCATTTAACGTAGAACTCCTAAACATCCGCATCAACAATTATCTGTTCATAGGGCTCTCTTTTTTTGTAGGTCTACAAACTGAACTACTGTAGTCTACATTTTATCCACTAGGTGGATACATTCACTTCATACATTTTCACCCACCACATACGCATAAACACTATGAAGACACATTCACACGCTGTGTTGTTTCAGTCTTACTATAACAAAAACAGCTGAATGGAATAAGGGGCGTCTGTTTCAAAGAAGCAAGCGCAGCAGAAATTAATTCGGTCTAATTTTCAGTTCTGCTTTGACGTCAGTGTCCTTCAGCGGAAAATAAAAATGAAAAACACGTTTTACAAAAAAATATAACAACATTCCATTGATGGCCCTACACCTATATTGACTTCTGATACTCATGCACGCCCAGATGTTATGAAAATATTGCAGGATGCCGCATGATTTTGGTAAATCTACTGGCCGGGTTTACAAAGCATTTGCACAAGTGCAATGTATAGGAAAGGCCATTTTGGAATGTTTATATAAAGAATGTCTCATGTAATATGGCAGAGGAGATAGCCTATCAATAATAACTTGTGATATGAATTAGTTTTGTGGATAGATAAGAAATTGAATAAAATAAATGCATTTAAAAATCCAAGCCCAAGTATTTAAAAACCAAAACATTCAAACTAAACAGTTTGAGAGAAGAATAGCTGCATTTATTGAGACTTTATAGCCCGGTGTATCATTGTTCCACATAACTGGCTTTTTGGAATTATTCTCTGCACACACAGTGTACTCAGTGGTGTAAAGTACTTAAGTAAAAATACTTAAAGTACTACCTAATTCGTTCTTTTGGGTATCTGTACTTTACTTTACTATTTTTTTTATTTTTGACAACTTTTACTTTTACTCCACTACATTCCTAATGAAAATATTGTAATTTTTACTCCATACATGTCCCCTGACAACCAAAAGTACTCGTTACATTTTGAACGCTTAGCAGGACAGGAATATGGTCAAATTCGTGCACTTATCAAGAGAACACGTGGTCGTCCCTACTGCCTCTGGCGGACTCATTAAACACAAATGCATCTTTTGTAAATAATGTCTGAGTGTTAGAGTGTGCCTCTGGCTATCCATACATTTTAAAACAAGAAAATTGGTCTGTCTGCTTTGCCCCTTTACCCCTTCTGTTCATGTACATATTTCCTCAATTACCTGGACTAACCTGTTCCCCAGCACATTGACTAGGTACCTGTACCCCCTATATATACTGTAGCCTCATTATTGTTATGTTATTGTGTTACTTTAGTTTATTTAGTAAATATTTTCTTAACTCTATTTTTCTTAACTGCATTGAGGGTTAAGGGTTTGTAAGTAAGCATTTCACGGTAAGGTCTGCACCTGTTTTATTTGGTGCATGTGACAAATACATTTTGTTTTGATGAATATAAGGAATCTTAAATTATTTCAACTTTTACGTTTGATACTTAAGTATATTTAAAACCAAATACTTTTATACTTTTACTCAAGTAGTATTTTACTGTCTGACTTTCACTTTTACTTGAGTAACTTGGTTGTCTAGCAACGAGAACAGTTGCATGGGCAGTCAGATTAATATAATAGTTTGTTTAAAACATTTACAAAATTTGAAAAAAGTCAAGGGGTCTGAATACTTTTCTAATGCACTGTAAACAGTGTCCCCCGACCCCCTCCCTGCCTCAGCCTCCAGTATCTATGCTGCAATAATCTATGTGCCGGGGCCTAGGGTCAGTCTTTTATATCTGGTGTAATTATCCTGTCTTATCTGGTGTCCTGTGTGAATTTAAGTGTGCTCCCTCTAATTCTCTCTCTCTCCATCCCCTCCCGGAGGATCTGAGCCCTAGGACCATGCCTTAGGACTACCTGGCCTGATGACTCCTGGCTGTCCCCAGTACACCTGGTCGTGCTGCTGCCAAGACCTGTTCACCGGACATTCTACCTCTCTCTCTACCACACCTGCTATCTCAACCTCTGAATGACCATGCTGGTCATCCATGAAAGTGTTCTTCAAGATATTCAAACTCTGGCCTTATTGGTCATGTACTATCTCCACCCGGCACAGCCAGAAGAGGACTGTCCACCCCTCAGAGCCTGGTTCCTCTCTACCCAGCACAGCCAGAAAAGGACTGTCCACCCCTCAGAGCCTGGTTCCTCTCTACCCGACACAGCCAGAAGAGGACTGTCCACCCCTCAGAGCCTGGTTCCTCTCTACCCAGCACAGCCAGAAGAGGACTGTCCATCCCTCAGAGCATGGTTCCTCTCTAGGTTTCTTCCTAGGTTCCGGCCTTTCTAGGGAGTTTTTCCTAGCCACCATGCTTCTACATCTGCATTGCTTGGGGTTTTAGGCTGGGTTTCTGTATAGCAGTTTGTGACATCTGCTGGTGTAAAAAGGGCTTTATAAATACATTTGATTGATTGGCTAAAGTGTTTACATGACTATTGCCATACTCGGCCTACTGCCATAATCAGTTTAATTTCGAATTATTTGTGTGCATGTAAACATATTCAATGATCAACAAACAATTTGACAGAGCTTGAAGAAGTTTGAAAAGAATAATGGCCAAATGTTGCACAATCCAGGTGTGGAAAGCTCCTAGAGACTTACCCAGAAACACTGACAGCTGTAATCCTGCCAAAGGTGATTCTAACATGTATTGATTCAGGTGGTTACTTATCTAATCAAGATGTACTGTATGAGTGTTTTATTGTTTATATTTATTTTTTATAAATGCTAGAAGTTTCCTTCCACTTTGACATGAGAGTTTAAAAAAAGGACAATAAAATATATTTTAATCCCACATTGTAACACAACAAAATGTGGAAAAAATCAAGGGGTGTGATACTTTCTGAAGGCTCTGTACATTCTTTCAGCAGACAGAATCTAGTTTGTCTCATCACTCATCTGCCTCCTCTCAGCTGCCAGTAAAAGGCTGGCCATGTCAGTCTACTGATATGGCCAGACTGGGTTCAAATGCCTTCTGTTTCATTTTTCTGTATTTATTTGTATGTATGTATGTATGTATGTATGTATATTTTTATTGCTCTAGGGATATAATTATTGTTTGGATTACCTTATTTACTATGATGGGTTTTTTTAAACTCTTTATGCGATGCACACTGCAGAGAACACCGGACAAAGAATTATCAGTGAATTATTGTAATGTTTGTTTATGTGTCAATTAATGGGTTGCCAACTGACAATTTGACACGGAAATCAAATTTCATTAATTAATTTCAATTTCATTCATTGGTGCACTGTCAACTGAAGTGAAGTGATTTGAAATATATCACAGCTCAAACACAAAATGCTAATTAAAATACAAATTCAACATCAAAATGCTATGCACAATTAAGAGTGATTTGAACTTTAATTCCTATAGTTTTTTAACATCAGTGAGCTGGATTGAGATCGAGATTGAGTGATGTGACGTGATGAGAGAGAGGGACAGGAACAAATGAGTTATCCTGTTGAAACATTTCTACTGAAGATATCTAGTTGAAATATTTTCCGACTTCATGTTGATTTGCATACTGTAGGTTTTTTTCATTATCATTGTTATCTATTGTTTCCATGTGAGGGGCATCTGTCTGTTTAAGACTTTCCCTCATCACTGCCTAACTGTATATTTAAATACAGTATGTACATTTAAAGATCAGCAGGAGGAAAGACCACCTCACGAATCTGATTCACAGACCCCGAAAGCCAGCAAGAAAGAGAGAAGGAGGGGGTGGGGGTTGTGGTCCCAATGTACTCACTGAGCCACCAAATGTGGGCCAAAAACACACAGCCTGTGATTTCAACAGGTTTACATGGAAATGTTTTGAGGTTTTGAAGAGAGTAGTGGGGGAGGGGGTTGACAGATGAGATAAAAATATGTATCCAGCACAGAGAGATTCACTACTGTCTGAACCAGGGGAAAATATGGCTGCTACAAGAACACAAATAACTCTTGGGTGTCCACCCACACATTTTTCATCTATCTGCCTGCCCGTCCGTCCGTCCGTCCAACATCTATCTGTCTGTCCGTCTAACATCTGTCTGTCGGTCTGTCTGAAACTATAGAGCAGTATAGTTGGTATGATGGGAACCTGATACTATAAACTCAAATATTGTCCCTAAGCTTCAGAATAGCCCTGTATGACTGAGGCAGAGAGCGAGAAAGAAATGAACGTAAAGGGAGATGGAAATCACTATCATCATCATGTATTCTCCATCAAAACAAAGCCAACCACCATTCAATGACTTGCATTACTGGAACCGGCCCTGTTCTCCCATGTATGCTGGTGAGCTGGTAACTTACAGCAGTGAGAACTGCATGTTGATCAATGTGGAAGGATACAGTGGTTAGATTGTGCACACTTTCGGCAACCCTGTACTTCCTGTAAGTTCCACTGAGTAGAAATACAATAGATACACTAAATGCAGGGTTCAAATGAATGGGTCACTCTGTCAATGGATATATAAATACTGTATTACAGTACTGCATGTTTCTGATGATATGATGTATGTTTTGTGATACAGTGTTTTTTTATACCACTCTGTACCTGTAAGGTAATTAAAGGTAGAAACAGATCAAATTCAACTTTGCAGAACTTGAGCAGAGACGGGGGGGGGGGGGGGGGGGAGAGAGGGGAGAAAGAGAGGGGTAGAGAGGGGAGAGGGAGAGAGAAAGAGAAGGGGGCAGAGGGAGCAAGAGAGAGAGATGGGGAGGAGAAAGAGAATCCGTGGGAGGGAGCATGTAGGATTCCCTGTTTGTGTGGCTGACAGTTTCCATGTTGCGTCAGTGAGACTGACACAAACCGCATCAAAGACCGCCTCGTTGCTCATGTCACATGACCAGGAGAGGGACTACCTGCTTAGACACCTCCCCCTTCCCTCTTCCCACAACTCACACCTACAGGCCTTTATATACCCAGCCCCAATTGACAGAAACACACACAACAGAAGAGAGATCAAAGAGGGACACAGATACTAAGCTAGGTTTGCAACAACAATCTGTTGATCAAAACGTCAGAAGGAAGGAGAAAAGAGAAAAGAAGAGACCATGTGGCAGTTTCTCCTCCTCTTGGGAACATCCCTGTTAGTGACAGGTGAGATCTTACAGATGATCTGTAGTCATTGTTTTTTAAATGAAAATGTGTTGCAATTTAAACTGATTTAAAGAAATGTTATGACATGCTTTGATGTGTACTTACGGATGGAGGATTAGGTATGTGTGTGTATTCATACAGTATGTGTATTTGTTCAGGGGGTCGGTGTCAGTGTCTGTCTGAGTATACTGAGATGTTCGCAGAGGCAGGGTCCCAGGCAGTGTTACCCTGCGTGTGTCGCCCTCCCTCCACCTCTGCAGCCGTCGTCCTCTGGAGCAAGGACCTTGAGGGGTACGACTGCCTTTCTCTCGGTCCATGTCTTTCATGCTCTCCTCCTTATTCATCTCTCTCATCCTCTCTGTCTCTGTCTACCTGTGTGACTCCAATATCCTCAAAGATTCCCCTTTTCATCTTTCTCTATCCTGGTCTTTCTTTCTCTTGATCTCTTAATACATTTTTCTGTATTGAAAGCGTTCTATAGGAGAGCATAGCAATGCATTGCCATTGATCTGTATGTCTGTACAATACAAGTGTCATGTTTCAAACTTAGCATCTCTTCCTCTCTCTCAGGACAGTATGGAGAAAGGGAAAGAGTGGACTGGAGCACTGGGGAATAGGAGCTGCCCAGCGTGTTCGATGCCCCCATTCAGACGTTGGATCTGGTGACTACAGCCTGTACATAAAGGAGGTGAGGCAGGAGGACAGCGGGAATTACACCTGCATGGTGCAGGACGACGAGAAAATCCTCTCTAAGAGGATCCTCCTCAGGGTCATCAAAGGTAAGGAGCTAAAATAGACAGTAACTTATATGAAATACCCTGTGGACAATTAAATGAACTTTCAGTGATATTTACAGTCATTTTAAAGTGATATTTACAGTTATTTTAAAGTGATATTTACATGCTGTAATAACAAGGTATAACTATATTTATCTGCTGTTTATCATACAGTCACACATATCATAAACCTGTGAATATGTTTAACATCTCATTGCTCTTACTTACCCATGTCTTTCTTTCACAGTATCCATCTCCCCACCTGCTCCAGTGGAGGGCAACAAAATGACGATCACTTGCAGTGTCACTCCATGGCCACAGGAGGCGACAGTGAGCTGGATGCTCAACGAGAAGCGAGTTTACCCTGAGAGTGCAGATTATGTCCTTTCAAAGAACCAGGCGAGTGTTTTGGAGAGCAAGGCATCTGCAGGCATGATGGGTAACTGGAGCTGTGTAGTGCATAAAGGGAGGAAACAAGGGAAGGCCACCACGGCCCTGACAGTGAGAGGTGAGGGCTCAGACACGGTGATGTCATGTTTGGAAGGAATAAAACATTCAAATGCAGCTGATGTATTGAAGACGTTTAATATTAAGTTTTCTATGTCTTCCTCCCTTCTCTCCTATCCATCACCTTCCCCCATCTCTTCTCTCGCTCAGGTATCGTTAACCCCTCCAGTGCCAGTGCCAAGGTGTATGCTGAGGTGGGGTCTGCTGTCACCCTCCCCTGTGTGTTCTCCAATGGACTCACCCCATCAGACACAGCCTGGGAGAGACTGGACACCTCTGGCTCTGTTCTCCCACTCCCACCCTCCTTCAACCTGTCCTCCCTGCTATCCCTCCCTCCATGGGACAGGTCTGTGGGTGTGGGGCAAGTGGGGCAGGGCGACGGGGGTAGTTACAGGTGCTCAGGGACAGTGGAGGGGCAACGGGTAGCAAGGGAGATGCAGCTGGTGACTGCCCAAGGTGAGCCAGGCATAGAAAATGGATGATGGTATGATATTGTAGCAGTCTCCTCATTTGAATGCCTAAAGTGAGTTGCCCCGTTCTGCAAAATGGCAAACATTGAAGGTAAATGTTTGAGATGAGATGGGCAAATGGTGCTTTAGAATTAGCAATCACAATGCTAATGATGATCCTGTGTGTTCGCTCTACTCAGTGCTCAGCAACTCACCGTCTACCCAGAAGGCCCCAGTCTCACTGACCTGTCACCTCAGCGATGCCAGCGAGGTCACTGAATACGAGTGGGTACGAGTGACCTATGACCTCAATGGCACCCAATCAGAGAGCTCCGTCCAGAAAGGAAGGGTCCTGGGAATCAACAAAGTGTCAGACAGGAACTCTGGCGAATGGGCTTGTCGATTCCACGGGAAAAAAGGAGTTCTAGGGAGCGTGACATACCACCTACATCTGATGAGTAAGTCCTATCTGCCTACTTTGATTCACTGTCTATTTGCATGGATCTAGGTAGATGCAGACACAATTCAAATGCAACAAATATCACCAATATGTAAAACAATTGTCATAATTAGACACAGGGGCGGAAGGTAGACTAGCAGTTAAGAGCGTTGTGCCAGTAACCGAAAGGTCACCTGTTCGAATCCCCAAGCCGACTAGGTGAAAAATCTGTCGATGTGCCTTTGAGAAAGGCACTCAGCTCTAATTGCTCCTGTAAGTTGCTCTGGATAAGAGCGTCTGCTAAATTACTCAACTGTAAACTAAAATCTATCCTTGTTCTGTCTTGGTTGATCAGGTGGTCTGATGGGAGATAATGAGACAGGTTCTTCCAGTAATGTTGCCATGGTAGCCGGCCTGGGTTTCTTCCTCTTGGTGCTGCTGTTGGTCTTGGTGCAGATGTACAGGAACTATCGGAGGGTACGTTCAACTACAGCTGTGTGTGCTTTCCTTAAATCCACGTTGACATGGAAAATACGTTTTTAAAAGGTTTATGTAATAGTTATTTAATCTCCTCTACAGCGCAAGCTGATCCTGCAGTACCCTGCCCTGGAGACCATTGTTCACACCATTGCTAATGAGAGAGAGGACAGAGAGAGGAACAGAGTGAAAGAAGATGAGATCTCCAAATAGAGGAGACTCTGCAATATGACATTTGAAATCATTTGACATGTCTACGATCAGTTGGGAGATTATGTGGTATTTGTACATATTAATTCAGTGCAGACAATTGTAGCAGTTTCTTTCCTACTTTCACAAAACAAATGTGATTGATCTTTTATTTGAAATGTGACTGATTTTGTATATGTATGCCTTATTTTTCACTACCGGCACCTTAACCACCTATTAGACTTTTGTAATATAATGAATCACTGAGAATACAATTATCTAAACACTTCATTGGTTTAAATATGTCTCTTTATTACAATGTATCAGTATGAATCTCCCCAATGGGTCACAATACCAAATATGCAGTTACTCTTATAAATTAACAACTCAAATGAAGTTCAATGAAACATGTCATTCTATGTATACACATCATTTCAGTTAACTGACACCACATCAAAAAGTACACTTGTATAAGACAGTACAGGCGTCTACAGATGTAGGATCTTAATAATGCTGCAGCTACAGGATTTGAACATGTAGTTCATAGTGCTTGTATAAGACAGTACAGGCGTCTACAGATGTAGGATCTTAATAATGCTGCAGCTACAGGATTTGAACATGTAGTTCATAGTGCTTGTATAAGACAGTACAGGCGTCTACAGATGTAGGATCTTAATAATGCTACAGCTACAGGATTTGAACATGTAGTTCATAATGTTGCTTGAGCTGGCCAAAAGTAGGCTACATGAAAAGTGCAATACTGTTAATATAACAGTGTGTTAGTGTGGGTTTTCAGTACATTTATGTAAATCACAAAGCTCATCTGCATTTCCTGCGATGCAGGAAAAACCTCAGCAACAAAAGAGGGATCAAATGAAGATCCTACATCTGTAGCTCTAACAATATTATGCAGGTTGAAGAAAATGATTCTGATGTTCACTCAGACTCATAATCACAAACTCCAAATCACTCACAAACATTCCATGCAACAAACTGAAATCAAACATTTGGTGTCAATCAGCTCACTCAATCAACATCTTGCTGTGGAAAAGTATCACGTTGTTATATGTCTACTCCGGCACAGTGAAAATCTCAAATGACATATTATTCCCCATGAAGTGCAGATAAAGTCTTGGAGAATGAAGGGCTCCCAGTAGCCTATGCAGAACTACACCTGACTAATCGTCCCGTCCTCATGCGTGCCGATTCGCTGGATGTCTCTCAAGGTCAAAGTTTGGCTGAGCCCCAACGCAGCCACTTCCCACCACTCCTCATCAACACCAACGCCACTGTCCTCTGGGGTCAGCTGATCCAGGACCTCGTCGGCTTCAAAGCACCAGCCTGGCCAATCAACGCTGGTGCCATCAGGGAAGGCGGGGCTAGAAGAGAGAGGGGAAAAAACTTTTACAATGGAGATAAACTTGTTGGATTGCAAATAGCTTAGTCACAAGATTTGTTTCTGCTTTAGTCTACTTCCATGTTGTTCACTGGAATGTTTGGCGTGACATTAACAAAGTAGTTAGCTAAAGTGGACACCAATCTGGTGATCAGGCTAGATTGGTTATGATGACGTGGTTGTCATGGCATGAAACATGGTTACGGGTGGCATGTCATGGTTATGACAGTAAATGCAACTTCCAAGAATAACGATTTGAACATAGTGATCCTACACTACATGGTAATCAGCCCAGTAGGTAGAGTGATAAAATAACCCAGAATAAAACTGTTCCATAGTGGTCATCAGCCACCCACACCTACCTGACTGAGTCATTTCAATAGATGAATCTTCAAACTGATCATGCACACTTTGAAGACGTTCTTTTCTTTTATTTCCAACTGAGGTTTGATGTAAAACTCACCTGCTCTTCTTCTCCTCCTCCTCATCTCCGTCCACCCTCTCCTCTATCCATCCCTGACTGACACTGGGGGCCAGCCGTCTGACCAGCTCCACCTCTTCCCACTCAGTCTCTCTATCCCCTTCACTGGGCGACTGGGGCGTAGTGGTGGAGAAAGACGGAGAAGGAGGAAGAGCCCATGTTCTGAAGGTTGGAGATGTTCCCTTTCCCTCTCTTCTCCCTCCGTCCTTTCTTCTCTCCTTGGCCCGGTTCAAAATGCTCTCCAGAGGGGAGGGGTGCAAGTATGGATCCAACCCAGGAGGGGGAGAGTGGGCTATTCGCGTGTTGGAGGGCTTGGCTGAGATCAGAAGAGAACTATATCCTTCTTGGAGGATGATATCTGGTATGGACACGCTCCGCTGAATCTTCAACTTGGGCCTTTTTGGGGTGTTTTCCTTTTCTTTAGAGATGTCTTTGGGCAGCTCGTGCTCAGAGAAAGCGGGGGGCTCTGGGGAGAACTCTCTCTCTGCAGGCATGTCCCAGAACACCCCTCCGTTCATCTTTAAGGACCCCAGCTTGAGGACCAGGTGAGAGTCAGAGCTCTGTCCGGAGGAACCTGAGTTGTGTTGGTAGGAACCTCTGAGTTTCTGTTTGCAGTCTGAGTCAGAGTTGGAGGAAGAGTTTGTGCGTGGTGCAGACTGGGCCATCCCAGAGCTGTCAGACCCACTTTGTGACATCTGAGGGGTAGCAGTCTGCTCAGTGTTTATTGGTCTTCTCCTGCGTAACCGTGGTGAATTCAACTTCCGAGAAAACCTCCATGATTCCGCTAAAGCCTCCTCCTCTCCTGATTGGGTGAGACACGAGTTCCTCATGGCTTGTTGCTCCACTGACTGGGGGGCAGAATTCCTCCGTGTGGATGTGGCTCGTCCTCCCTGTGAGAGCAATCCTTGGGATTCCATTTGACAAATAGCGATAGAATCTTTTCGATTGTTTTCCCTGCATGGAGAAAGTGGGAAAGTGCTGGATTGGTGTCGTGGGTAGTCTATGTCATAGTCTATGTCAGGATATCTGCCTAGCAACAGGTTGTGTGGTCCGTTGGGTTTGGGTTGAGGTTGGAAGAATGATTGGTTATGAATGTCACTGAGCTTGCGTGGTTGTCCTGGTAACATTGCATCTTTATAGTCCACTGGTTCCTGAGTTTGTTGTTCCGCCTCCGTTGCTATGGACACCAATGTTCCATTCACTGATTGGATGAGGAGTTCCTCAACAGGCTTCACCTCCAAAGAGGAAGTGATCTCTGCTTCTGATTGGTAAGGAGGCTGATCAACTGATTCCTCAATGGTCATCTTGGGCTCTGTAGGGGGTGTGGCTTGTTCCTGAAGCTGTAGGTCTTTCTGTTTGGTCTGCAGTCGTCTGCTGGCCTCTGTCTCTCTCAGGCCCTGCAGTGTTTCCTGTCAATGAATGGAAGAAAGAAAGAGGGATAAGAGGAGAGCATCGATATCACTGTATGTTACACATTATGTACATTGTACATCTAATCATTCATTCATTGATGTAATACTAAAGAGACTAAAATGTAACTACAATAAATCATGTCATTACCACTTTAGTCAGTATTTTCTGTCTGTTTACCTGTGCCTCGTGGATGGTGAAGACCCATGTAGAGCAGCTCTCTGGGCTGGAGGTGGAGAAGGTGTAGACATTCGCCGCACAGCCCAGAACACTCACCTCCACCACCACAAACGAACCTGGGAGATGGAGAGAGGGAGAGATAAAGAGAGAACGGTCATTTAAAACTCTACAACTGGTCTCTGTAGCAAGAGACAGAGCAACGTTTCCTCTTTCCACTTCTAGGATATGTACTGTTGGTCAATGACTGTACTCACAGCCATCTTTGAGTGTGTCACAGCGTGTTCTATCCAGAGCCAGTGGGGGGCGAACTACCTTCAGTCTCTCTGCCTTCTTCTGGACCTTGGTCACCAGCAGCACGTCAGAGAAGAGCAGGGCTGTCACCTCCAGCTTCACCACATAACAGTCGCAACAAGCCCAAAGAAACATGACATCTATATTTTACATGTTAGTCATTTAGCAGATGCTCTTATTCAAAGCAATTTACAGTTAGTGCATTCAGCTTAAGATAGCAAGGTGAGACAACCACATATCACAGTTGTAGTAAATACATTTTTTCTCAAAGTAGTTATCATCAAAGTCCGTGCTAATGAGATAATAATATTAGGAAGAATCCTCTACATGGAAGTCAATGTTTCAATGGAACAGAGTAAGATTCTGTCACTCAACCTACCTTGTGATCCTTCCTTCCTCTGATCTTCAGAGTCTCCTCCAATAGCAGCTTGCGTATGACCCCAGGACCCACCCCTCTGACAGGGCACGTCAAATCAAAACTGCATAACTCTCTGACATGCTGTGGATGACATCAACATTGACTACTCACTGTCTGCGTCACACATTACAGTATCTATATAGTTTTTTAAGGTTGGTGTAGTTTCCTATCCTGTACTCTGTTCCTAGCTTTTTCTTCTCTCTTTCACCTTTTCGATTTCCTCATTCATCCCCTCCATCACATCATATCCCTCTATCTTCTGGGCGGAAAGCGAGAGGGCCTGCTCATCATCCTTAAGCCTCAAGTAGTCATTGATGCTGTGCAGAAAGCCATTTACACAGGCCAACTGGAGGAGAGACAGAGGGGGGAGAGGGAGAGAGAGAGAGAGAGCGAGTGAGAGAGAGAGAAAAACAGAGAGAGGGATAGAGTGTGTGGGACAGAGAGATTTCTTTAATTTGCCTTTTCATCTATTACTAGTACAGGCAATTAGCGATTAGCTAGTAAGAAAATGGCGCTGGAACGCGCAACTTCTTTTTCTAATGAACATGAACAGCCTCAGGCCTGACAAACTGAATTAAAAGTCCTTGATTTAAAAGGACAGCTCTTCACTCACCATGCCCCTGAGTGTGTGCTGAGTGTGGGGAGCCTGGGTGGTCTTGAGGACAGCCTTCAGCAGCAGGGGGTACTTGGTGATCCTCTGGATGGGTTTGGCCTGCATATCTCCCAGACGCATCCGCTCACACTGGGGGTGTGCTTCCACCCACTATGGACACAGAGAAAAACATTATATCTTCTAGTAGAGTCTCTAGACCTTATACCCAAAGTTATGGCCTCGGTAGAACTCATGTAAATACAGTGTTGTTACTGTGTATGAAATATTATTGCTACATGGTACTGGACAAATTCAAAGGCTTGAAAAACTCATAATGGAGATTCTTTGAACAAGCTGTAAAAGTGCTTAGACAGCAAAAAACAGCCCAAAACACGTTCTAATCTTTAAGAAGACAATGTGCAGGCTAGGCTCTCTGAGTCATTAGGTCAGAGCGTTGGTGTAACAAGTGTTTGGCCTTCAGGATATTACTAATAACAGAAGGCCTGGATATGGTGATCATCAAAACCACTAGAACATGATCAATAACAGAAGAAGTTCTGTGGATGCTATGACTCAATTCACTGATGTTCCAGACTGTGTTACCGTAATGAAGGGTAGTTTGGAGAACCATGTGTGTGACGCAGAGTGACTTTGGGTGAGAGTGAAAGGGTGTGCATGCAATATGTAAACAAGAAGGGGGCTTGTGTATGAAGTGGTGTGTGTGTGTGTGTTTGTTTCCGTCTCCCATTCCATGTACCATAATGCTGCTATTGGCAAGGACATTCTCACCTTTACTGTTAAGGAAAGTTCTACCAACAAAATACAACCTAGCTCTCTGGTACCCTGCAAACCATGATCCCTTCTGTGTTTTCCACCCTGAGGTCTGAGGTCTGTATCACATGTTGTTAATGGTTTCTGTTCATACTGAGACATGACCTAGACATGACCGCCTTGTTGACCTGGTGGCTACGGAGGTGAGACAAGTGGAGTCACCAACTGAACACATACACAAACATTCTCTTTGCAGAGGAGCCTGGTTTGATGTTGATGATCATGTGTTTTCTTGTCTGCTGAATAAGCCAGATATTGTTGTTGTGGGGGAGGCCAGAGGGAGGGGCTGATTCTGGAGGTGGGCTGCTCATTGGACTACTACATGGAGCAGTCCTTTTCTGACAAGCTGCTTAAATACCAGCCCCTCATGTCACTCCTGAACAGCCTCATAACAGTGCATGCTTGCTACGGTGATATTGGGTAGTCTCTGCCATGTTCACAGGCTGACAGTAGGTACTGCTCTGTGTCAGCAGTCATGGACAGCCTTTCTGAAGAAGGTGCTATCTGTTTCCCTGTGTCCAGGTATCCTTGTCCTGAGATGTTTATATGAATTATGATTTGTGGATTCAAATAAAGTATAAAAAAGGTGTTTGTGTGTGCGTGTTTAACTCACCATTAAGTAGGTGTGGAAGTGCAGGTTGGTGTCTGTCAGTTTGCTCGTAATGTCCACTGTGCTCTCCTCCTTACAACAGTAGTGCAGATAGGTGGAGAAACGCTCAGGGAACTACAGACAGAGGGTGGGGATGGGATTAGACAAAGATTGCTGTAAACAAACATGTTTTAAACCCATGACCCGTGTTTCCATTCCTTCCTTTCACCCCCGTTTGACCCTCATACTTTCATCCCATATGTGAACCTGATTCTAGATCTGATTGACAGTCAGTACTGTACCTGCAGGCATCCAGCCTCTAACCCCATGGGGTCAAAGGGCTTCCCCGTCCTGCGGACTTCCTGTAACATGGGATACATCACTTCCTGCCAGAAGAGCCGGTGGGCGCTGAGGATGAAGGGAAGGTTGGAGAAGAGGCTCTCAGGTGTCACCTGAAGAAGAGAGGGACAGGAAAAAGAGAGTGATGATACTGCTTTCTTGATTTTAAACCTATAATCTACCCCACACCTCTTGTGGGAGTTGGTCCACACTGAGCTCACCTACACCTACATGTGTTGAAGTTTGTGTTTGTCTAAAGTCAATAAAAAGATATGATAGTTGTAGACCTTTTGTGACAAAAAAAGATGAAGAGGGTAATTGTTTGACAAAGCTGCAGTGTCTAGCTGAAGAACTCTGCAGAACTCACTCCCCCACATTCTCAGATACTTTCCACATTCTCAGCAGGAATTATCTAACATACTGTTATGTAGCTGAATGTTCCATCTGCCCTGGTGTGTTCTGTGTCAGATAGAGCAGATGTTCTCAGTGTGTTAGTATGTCAGCTCAGCAGTATGTACTGTATGTACAGTATGTTGTACTACAGCAGCCGGTTTCAACTAGGCCCAAGGGCCTGCCCTTGAACTGTATACTGGTTTTAAATTCAACCAAAGGTCAAAGTCATTCATGAAAACACACACACACCTGAACCCAGTCAGATCATGCAAGATCCAGCTCAAAAGCACATGCTTAGTTCATTGCAACACATCTATTTGAGTGGTCAGCCGGGAAACACAGATAGGCCCAAAGACCAGAGAGTGAGTTCTAGAGAAAATGTCCCCTACAGAAAACCCTGTGAATGAGAACCCAGCTCATATAGACTGACCTCTAAGAGGAATCCATGCTGGTGCAGGTGGGTAAGAGCTGCCATCACCAACTGAGAAACATAATGACACAAACAAACACGGACATTGAAAAATGACATTGCAATAAAAGATGCTATACAGATAACAGTAACTATTATCATATTTCTATTATGAATAGTCACTCGTTGTTATGGACACATCACTGAAAGACACTGATACGTTTTCAGTAATGAGAGTAATGAGAGTAATGAGAGCAGGGTGTCTGTCTGTCTGTCTTACATCAGTGACAACAGTGAGCTTGTTGATGTAGGTGAGCTCAGTGTGGACCAACTCCCACAGCGCCTCCTGTTGGTGCCTCTGGGTCTTACACATCATCTGATCAGAGAGAGGGAGGGAGAGGGAAAGGAAGGAAGGGGGATGGAAGTGGGGAGGAAGGGGAGGGTGGAAGAAAGAGAGAGAGCGAGGGAGGGTGGGAGAAAGAGATATGTTGTAAAAGGTAGGGAGAGAGAGAGATATGTTGTAAAAGGTAGGGAGAGATCATTCATATTAACTAGATAATATGCCCATCATGACTTGCATTGGTCAGAAGGTAAATCTGGTTACCGAGTGATTGTGTACTATATCAGTCCAGTTGTTCTCCAGTGTGGCTCCTGTCCCCTCCTCCCCCCAGCTCCAGTTCAGACATACTGGTACTGGGAACGCCTCCAGAGTCCGCTTCAGAGCATCCAACTGCCCTGCGCCCTGACAGAGAGAAAGAGAGAGGGGGAGAGATAATATGTATATTATATATATTATATACACACACATATATACATATATTCCATCTAACTCGTATCATCAAAACGAGTTAGAAATGGGCCCATAGCAGATATGCTTGAGTGAACAATTGTAGTGTGCATTTGCGGAACTCTTATTTTCAGCAAGTATGTGGACAGTGGCACTGGCTGTGCATGTCTGTGCATGTGCATGTCAAGGTGTATTCATGTGTGTAGAGGACGAGTTAAGTGCGTGGGAGGAAAGTACCTCAGGCATGGGGCTCTTTTCAGTCGCTCCCTGGCTGAACAGGACCTGTCTCAGTGCTGCTCGGGGTTTGAAACTTCCAGACGCTCCCTTACTCACCATTGTATAGTCCGCCACCACTTTCTGCTTCAGCTTCCTCTGAAAATGATGGAGAATATAATGTAAATATACAGTTTGTGTCTGCTGTGGTATCCTAAATATTAGGAAGTCCACATAGCCTTCTGGTTGGCTGGGTGAAGTTTCTACCATTTGGCTTCAGGACGTAGATTAAGTGTCTTGGGGGCCTGAAGTTTAGGATTGATTTCGAACTGATCTTGCATCTACAAATGGAAGCTGAAGTTCATAGCCCTCACATGGTATCCCACAGTATTGAATCTGCGTTTGTCTGCTGACACCCTGTGGTTGGTAGCTGTCTCTGCAGCCAGACTTAGTCCATCTGTCACGCCCGCCTCTCTCTCCACCTCCCTCTGTCTCTCCCCCTCTCCTCCATTCCTCCACTGCTCCACCACTTCCTCTGGCTGAGTCACATCACCTCCCCTTCCTTCGTTGAAAGAGGTTGTTGCTTTTGAGGAAAGGCTGAAGAGATAAGAGAGCATAAACACAATGTTGGCCTAATGCTTGGGGCCTACAGAGAGAGAGATCGATGGAGAGAAGCAGAGGGAGAGATGGAGTGAGAGAGGGGGGGAGAGATGCAGAGGGAGAGATGGAGGGAGAGACAGAGGGTGAGAGGGAGGGAGAGAAGCAGAGGGAGAGATGCAGAGGGAGAGATGGAGGGAGAAACAGAGGATGAGAGGGAGGGAGAGAAGCAGAGGGAGAGATGGAGGGAGAGATGCAGAGGGAGCAATGGAGGGAGAGAAAGAGGGTGAGAGGGAGGGAGAGAAGCAGAGGGAGAGATGGAGGGAGCGATGGAGGGAGAGAAAGAGGGTGAGAGGGAGGGAGAGACAGAGGGTGAGAGGGAGGGAGGGATGCAGAGGGAGAGAGGGAGGGAGAGACAGAGGGAGAGAGGGAGAGACAGAGGGTGAGAGGGAGGGAGGGATGCAGAGGGAGAGAGGGAGGGAGAGACAGAGGGAGAGATGGATGGAGAGAAGCAGAGGGAGAGATGGAGGGAGAGACGCAGAGGGAGAGATGGAGGGAGAGACAAAGGGTGAGAGGGAGGGAGAGAAGCAGAGGGAGAGATGGAGGGAGAGATGCAGAGGGAGAGATGGAGGGAGAAACAGAGGGTGAGAGGGAGGGAGAGAAGCAGAGGGAGAGATGGAGGGAGAGATGCAGAGGGAGCGATGGAGGGAGAGAAAGAGGGTGAGAGGGAGGGAGAGACAGAGGGTGAGAGGGAGGGAGGGATGCAGAGGGAGAGATGGAGGGAGGGCGGTAGTAGAAAGGAGACTAGGCAGAACATGGGATTACTATGTAGTTCATTTAAAAGAGATCGTATTCTTAATGATTGACCTGGTTAATAAAGGTTAGATACTTAAATGAACAAGGCTATCTATAATGATGATGACAATGATTACCTCTATGCAATGATGAATGCATTGTCAGGTACGCAGGCTAGCAGTAAGGGGGAAATAACAGAGATGCCAGGAATAGCCTCAATCTGGCACTGGTAGAGTCACAGGGCTCTCAGCTTTAGTTACAGTATGACCAAGGTGAAACCTCAAAAACAACTTCACCTTACACAAATTCACGCATACCTGACCCTCACCCAAATACACCAACTACAGTATGTCCTCTAAGGGCTTTGGGCTACATAGCAAAAATGTACCTTGAGTTCCCAGCCATACATCCATCACACCAAAGACATCAACCTACAGTAATCTAGAGCAGGGCTTCCAAACTGGGTCCTGGGGCCCTCCCTGGGTGCATGTTTTGTTTTTTACCTTAGCACTACACAGCTGATTCAAATAACCAACTCATTGTCAGCTGTGGGTAAAAACCAAAACGCGCATCGGGGGGGGGGGGCCAGGACTGAGTTTGGGAAACCCCAATCTAGAGCTTTAGAGCAGTGAATAATACACATGATACGATATACACACACACTGCATACTTTCAGAGAGCGTAACTAGTCTCTCTCACATATACAAACACAATCCACAGTGCCTAACATCAAAACTCCATGACATCAGTGATTTAATCATTGATACTCATGACTGACCCACTCTGCCCATTCATCGCCATTTACCCATTGTTGTCTTAGCTCTCCTGATCAAAACCTGTGACTGCTTTATGCCTCTCTCTGTCAATATGCCTTGTCTGCTGCTGTCTCAGCTAGTTGTTATTGTTTTATTTCACTGTAGCCCTCAGTCCCGCTCACCTTGCCTTAGATAGCTCTTTTGTCTCACCCCCCACACATGCAGAGACCTCACCTGGCTCACCTCACCTGGCTCACCTCACCTGTCTCACCTCACCTGGCTCACCTCACCTGGCTCACCTCACCTGTCTCACCTCACCTGGCTCACCTCACCTGGCTCACCTCACCTGTCTCACCTCACCTGGCTCACCTCACCTGGCTCACCTCACCTGGCTTAACTGGTGCCTCCACTTTACCTCCACTGTACTCACATCCTACCATACCATTGTCTGTACATTATGCCCTGAATCTATTCTACCACACCCAGAAATCTGCTCCTTTTATTCCCTGTCCACCAGCACACTACACTAGACTATCCTACTCCTCCTCTGTTCCTCTGGTGATGTAGAGGTTAACACCTGTAGCCTCCTGTTCCACTCCTATTCCCCAGGCGCTATCATTTGTTGACTTCTCTAACCGTAAAAGCCTTGGTTACATGCATGTTAACATCAGAAGCCTCCTCCCTAAGTTTGTTTTACTCACTGCTTTAGCACACTCTGCCAACCCTGATGTCCTAGCCGTGTCTAAATCCTGGCTTAGGAAGGTCACCAAAAATTCTGAAATTTCCATCCCCAACTACAACATTTTCCACCAAAATAGAACTGCCAAAGGGGGAGGAGTTGCAATCTACTGCAGAGATAGCCTGCAGAGTTCTGTCATGCTATCCATGCTATTCTGTCATGCTATCCAAACAGTTGAGCTTCTAATTTTAAAAATCCACCTTTCCAGAAATAAGTCTCTCATTGTTGCCGCTTGTTACAGATTAATTGAGAACAGATATAGCCCTTGGTTCACTCCAAACTTGACTGCCCTTGACCAGCACAAAAACATCCTATGGCGTACTGCATTAGCATCGAATAGCCCCCGAGATATGCAACTTTTCAGGGAAGTTAGGAACCAATATACACAGGCAGTCAGGAAAACAAAGGCTAGCTTTTTCAAACAGAAATTTGCATCCTGCAGCACAAACACAAAAAAGTTCAGGGATACTGTAAAGTCCATGGAGAATAAGAGCACCTCCTCCCAGCTGCCCACTGCACTGAGGCTAGGAAACACTGTCACCACCGATAAATATACGATAATCGAGAATTTCAATAAGCATTTTTCTACAGCTGGCCATGCTTTACTCCTGGCTACCCCTACTCCGGTCAACAGCTCTGCACCCCCCACAGCAACTTGCCCAAGCCTCCCCATTTCTCCTTCACCCAAATTCCATGTGTAACACAAACAACACTGTGTTGTTGTTTGTGTCACACTGCTTTGCTTTCTCTTGGCCAGGTCACAGTTGTAAATGAGAACTTGTTCTCAACTAGGTTCTGGTTAAATAAAGGTGAAATATTTTTTTTTTTAACACAGTGACCAAAGAAGGGCCAGACGTGTACAAAATGGTGTCGTCTGCATAGAGGTGGATCAGGGAATCACCTGCAGCACCTGAGCGACATCATTGATGTATACAGAGAAAAGAGTCGGCCCAATAATTAAACCCTGTGGCACCCCCATAGAGACTGCCAGAGGTCCAGACAACAGGCCCTCCGATTTGACACACTGAACTCTATCAGAGAAGTAGTTGGTGATCCAGGCGAGGCAGTCATTTTAGAAACCAAGGCTGTTGAGTCTGCCGATAAGAATGCAGTGATTGACAGAGTCGAAAGCTTTGGCCAGGTCGATGAAGAGGGCTGCACAGTTTTGTATTTTATCGATGGCGATTATGATATCGTTTAGGACCTTGAGCATGGCTGAGGTGCACCCATGACCAGCTCGGAAACCAGATTGCATAGCGGAGAAGGTATGGTGGGATTCGGAATGGTCAGCGACCTGTTTGTTAACTTGGCTTTCGAAGATTTTAGAAAGGCAGGGTAGGATAGATATAGGTCTGTAACAGTTTGGGTCTAGAGTGTCTCCCCCTTTGAAGAGGGGGATGACCGCGGAAGCTTTCCAATCTTTAGGGATCTCAGGCGATACGAAAGAGAGGTTGAACAGGCTAGTAATAGGGGTTGCAACAATTGCGGTGGATCATTTTAAAAGAGAGGGTCCAGATTGTCTAGCCCAGCTGATTTGTAGGTGTCCAGATTTTACTCTGGACTGTTCTGACCTAGTATATGTGGACAACTACAAATACCTAGGAATCTGGTTAGACTGTAAACTCTCCTTCCAGACTCACATTGAGCATCTCCAATCCAAAATCAAATCTAGAATTGGCTTCCTATTTCGCAACAAAGCATCCTTTACTCATGCTGCCAAACATACCCTAGTAAAACTGACTATCCTACCGATCCTTGACTTCGGCGATGCCATTTACAAAATAGCCTCCAACACTCTACTCAGCAAATTGGATGTAGTCTATCACAGTGCCATCCATTTAGTCACCAAAGCCCGTTATACCACCCACCACTGTGACCTGTATGCTCTCGTTGGCTGGCCCTCGCTTCATATTCATCGCCAAACCCACTGACTCCAGGTCATCTATAAGTCTATGCTAGGTAACGCTCCACCTTATCTCAGCTCAATGGTCACGATAACAACACGCGCTCCAGCAGGTATATTTCACTGGTTACCCCCAAAGCCAACTCTCCCTTTGGCCGCCTTTCCTTCCAGTTCTCAGTTGCCAATGACGGGATCGCTGCAGCTGTACATAGCCCATCTGTAAATAGCCCACCCAATCTACCTACCTCATCCCCATATTGTTTTTATTTACTTTCTGCTCTTTTGCACACCAGTATTTCAACCTGCACATCATCATCTGCTCATCTATCGCTCCAGTGTTAATTTGCTAAACTGTAATTACTTCGCTACTATGGCCTATTTATTGCCTTACCTCCCTAATCTTACTACATTTGCACACACTGTATATAGATATTTCTATTGTGTTATTGACTGTACGTTTGTTTATCCCATGTAACTCTGTTGTTGTTTTTGTCGCACTGATTTGCTTTATCTTGGCCAGGTTGTAAATGAGAACTTGTTCTCAACTGGCCTTCCTGGTTAAATAAAGGTGAAATAAAAAAACAATTTTAAACTACGTTACCACCTGTTTACATCCACTATATCTCAATCCATTAATGCTGGTGACTTCAAGTATCATTGAAACACAATTGTATTTTTGGGTTGACACCTGTTGGTCTGTGTTAGTTCTGAGTGGAACCGCAAATCAACACAGCACATTAAACGAACACATTACAACACAGTATAAGTATACTGATTATTATACAAAGAAGAAGCGTCAGATTGTCAAGGCATTGATTGAGTGTAATAATCAAAGATACAATGTCCCAGATAGTGCCTTCACAAGTCTACTTCTACGGTAATAAAATAAAGTCAATTAATTACCTGGCTTCGGTTGGATCCATCTTGATTCAGACAGTCATCTTTTTTTTCTGTTGGCTCTCTCACTCTTTGATTCAGTCCCTCCCTATCCTGCCTCCTTCCCTCCCTTTCTCTAGCACCCCTGCCCTCTAACTGGCCTTACGAGAACAACTGGATTCCTAAAATAACTCATCTGCACTACGGCCTAGTTAATGTGTAGCAGTGGTGTTTGTTATGAGGGTGGCGCTGATTCATTTCTTTTGACTAGATGGTTTGTGTTGTTTCATGTCAATCAGTGATATCGATCATTCTGAGGTGGTAATAGTTCTACAGGAAGTGATCATGTCCTCTAAAACCCTGTCTGAGGAGTCTCTACCTAGAGAGACGTGAAGAGCACCGCCTATAAGGGTTAGAAAACAGAGGGAGACACAGAATGGTAGTTGACTGAGGAACGAGGTGATTGAAAAACAGGATAACTGTCAAATGACAGACAGATCAGCAGACATGTAGAGGACGTGGGAAGGGAAGTGGAAAAGGTTAGAGAGGGGATGTGGCGACAGATGAAGAGAGAGGGAGGGAGAGAGGGGACAGGGTAACGATAAAAAGAGAGCCAAAGACAGAGAGGGAGCGTGAGAAGTATAGTTTAATAAGTTCATGCTACGTCGAGGAATGCAGAGACTACATACCAGAAGTTATACACACCATTACACCGTCATACACACACAGACCACACAGCCAGACATGCAATTAATGAGCAAGAAAACAAAGCTATACATAATGTATGCTGAATAGAACAGTATCTAACACTTACAGTCATAATAACAGCTGCATACCAGGTCACTTTTACAAGAGATTCTTTATTTAAAAAATATATACAATTGATCAACTTTGTTGAGCGCCTCCCCCACCTTAATCAAAACAAATCAATGTCTGCATATACTGTATGTGATTTGAGAATAAAAATAGTTTGTCTTTAGTAAAATCACCTGTAACAATTCAATGTTAAAAAGTGCTGTAAAATATTATAAAATCCAATACATGGCATTTCACTGTACTTCTGCACCTGACATTAAAAACTAGAAACTTGAGTGCCATCTATCCATCGACCCATCCCTAGTTTCCATGTTTAGTCTCCCAGAGATCAGTCAGCCCTGCAGAATGACAGGTGTGTCCTCTGACTAAGTGATCCTGAATAATGGCGGCATGATGATGGGGCTTTAAGGAATGTCAATAACTCAGGGACAACACCTGCAGAAGACCTGCCTGTGCCCTAACAGTACTGACACAACTATTACTGTACAGATAAGAATCAATCACTTGTGGTGATCCAAAACCACGGCACAGAGACAACCTGGATGGGTGTGATTGTTTGAGGAGGAATGCACTGCACACTGAATAGTAAAGAAATATGACAGATTGATACATCCCTAACTTATTTTGTAAAACAAGAATGTGCACATCAAGACAGTAGTAAAAGACAGCAAAACTACAGTAGTTTGATCTTCACGCCCAAGCAGCAACTTATCAAAGAACCATTCAAATATACAACATCCTCCTAAGCAGCATTAATAACCATATAAAAACCACTTCAGACTTCAAATATGACATATAATGCTAATATCTTTTTGATATGTTTGTGGTTGATTAATGCAAGATAGAGACAGGGAAGATTAAAGCTATACAGGTTCCTATCGAAATATTAGCTTGAGTACTACTGCAACACCAGTAAATAATACATTTCACATTTACATTTTAGCCATCCTTATACAGAGCGATTTACAGGAGCAAGTATGGTTAAGTGCCTTGCTCAATGGCACAGACCAATTTATTTCACCTTATCAGCTCAGGGATTCGAACCAGCAACCTTTCAGTTATTGGCTACCTATCGCCACATAATACTCAGTAATATATAACTGTAATACTATAGATGGGTGTTAAATCTGTATTACCCTAAACACAGCGTTTAACTCAATTCTTAGTGTGGATCTCATACCTGTGTGTGACACATTACAAGTTTGCCTGTTTTACAAACAGCACTGTCTAAAACTGCTTTTTATAAACATATGATTCCTCATTGGTTCGAATGTGCAAAGAATATATATATATATATATATTTGAAAAACATACAAGAACAGTACGGTTGGTAATCAATAATCAGCCTCATTGCCAAAAGGTTATATAATACATTATGACATATTGTGAAAGCATGGCAACACTTCCACCTAGTCTATCAGATCTGGACCAGGTGGAACAACTACCATATTGCTTATATTGAACAACTACCATATTCCATATTGCCAATCCTATTCTCTCAGGTCTACACAAATAAGGTCAGGGACAAAGGGATGTGGCTGATCTTCTCTCTCTCCCCATTAGCACCTCCCCTATCTCTCTCTCCCTCCCCTAATTATCCTATACATATGATGAATAGTCTTGGTCTCTCTCGGTTTCTCTTTTGATTCGACATAGAGAAGAGAAACCTGGGTCCCCTACTTGATCTATACAGTCTGCATCACTCTCCCTCTACTGCTCTCCATACATGGTCTATACAGTCTGCATCACTCTCCCTCTACTGCTCTCCATACATGGTCTATACAGTCTGCATCTCTCTCCCTCTACTGCTCTCCATACATGGTCTATACAGTCTGCATCTCTCTCCCTCTACTGATCTCCATACATGGTCTATACAGTCTGCATCACTCTCCCTCTACTGATCTCCATACATGGTCTATACAGTCTGCATCTCTCTCCCTCTACTGATCTCCATACTTGGTCTCCAGCTCCTCTGCAGTCCCTCCCAGGTCCATGTCTCTCAGCTTATCCAGCAGGTGGTACAGTAGAGGGCGTGCTAGCACCTCTCCCCCTCCCTGAGCACTTCCCTTAGCCCAGACCCTCAGCATCTGGTACTGGGCTTCCTTAGTGTCACGGAGGTGGTCATTCTCAGCCCTCTCTATAACGATGTCACTCACACCCAGCGAACGCACCAGCTCCTTCATATGGCGCGTGGGGACTTGGTCCAACACCGAGTAGATCAACTCAGAAACTGGAGGGAGAGAGGAACAGAGTGGTGATAGGGTAGCGAGAATAAAATAGAGTTCAATATAGACTACATGGCCAAAAATATGGATGCCACCTTTCCAACAAGTCAGTTCGTCAAACTTTCTGCCCTGCTAGAGATACCGAGGTCAACAGTAAGTGCTGTTATTGTGAAGTGGAAACATCTAGGAGCAACAACGGCTCAGCCGCAAAGTGATAGGCCACACAAGCTCACAAAACGGGACCGCTGAGTGCTGAAATGCGCAAAAATAGTCTGTCCTCAGTTGCAACACTCACTACCCAGTTCCGAACTGTCTCTGGAAGCAACGTCAGCACAAGAACTGTTCATCGGGAGCTTCATGAAATGGGTTTCCATGGACGATCAGCCGCACACAAGCCTAAGATCACAATGCGCAATGCCAAGCGTCGGTTGCCGCCATTGGATTCTGGAAACGCGTTCTAAGGAGAAATGAATCACGCTTCACTATCTGGCAGTCCGATGGACGAATCTGGTTTTGGTGGATGCCTGGAGAACGCTACATGCCCAAATGCATAGTGCCAACTGTAAAGTTTGGTGGAGGAAGAATAATGGTCTGGGGCTGTTTCATGGTTCGGGCTTGGCCCCTTAGTTCCAGTGAAGGGAAATCTTAACTCGACAGCATATAATTACATTCTAGACGATTCTGTGCTTCCAACTTTGTGGCAATAGTTTGGGGAAGCCCTTTCCTGTTTCCCCCGTGCACAAAGCGAGGTCCATACAGAAATGGTTTGTCGAGATCGGTGTGGAAGAACTTGACTGGCCTGCACAGAGCCCTGACCTCAACCCCATCAAACACCTTTGGGAGGAATTGGAATGCTGACTGCGCGCCAGGCCTAATCGCCCAACATTAGTTCCCACCTCACTAATGCTCGTGGCTGAATGGAAGCAAGTCCCCGCAAGCAACGTTCCAACATCTAGTGAAAAGCCTTTCCAGAAGAGTAGAGGATGTTATAGCAGCAAAGGGGGGACCAGCTCCATATTAATGCACATGATTTTGGAATGAGATGTTCGACGAGCAGGTGTCCACATACTTTTGGCCATGTAGTGTATATAAAAAGAAATTCACATTCCAACACACACACAAACAGCTTGGTTTTCATGAATTCTCAGGACTTTTTGGAGAGTAAAAACATATTTCCTTTCAAAATCCTAACCCTTAACCTAACCTAACCAAACCCTAACCTTTAAAAATGTCCTCACTTTCCAGAATTGTTCTTGTTGTCCTACCTTGTCAGGACATTCTGATGACTCGTCAGGACATTCTAGTCCTTTTAAGATAGGGAAACATGTGCACCAACACACGTTCGCATGCACGCACATGCACACACACACACACACTTACTCTTGATCTCCTTGGGGACACAGTCCGGTAGCTTTCTGAGGGGCTCCTGTTCACACTCACACACTGGGCTACATGAAGGGATACACTGGTTGAGAACAGTATCTGGGTCCTCTTGGATCAGCCTCTATAATCACAGAAAATGGAAAACATCAGAATTCTACTATATAGAACTGCATCCACTACCAGTACATCCTAAACCCGGGGACCACAGCACAATCAATAAAGGAAATTCTATTGGTTTCCTCCTTGGCACTATGGTGCAAACAGCAAAATGCACTTGGGTATTCAAAACAGTAGTTGAAATGGTATCTATTTTTTCTCCATACAACCCTTTTAGAGGTTTTTTATCAGATTGGGTTTGTCCAGTCAGGTCAGAGGTGAAATGTGAGATGTCAGGGGTCAAAAGTGAGAGGTCAGAGATGTATCTCACCCGAGTAGATGTCTCAGACACCTGAGAGGTGATCTCAGCAGAGGGAAAGGAGTTAGACCCCTTGCGCTTCCGTCGGACCACTAGTACGCCCATGATCCCCACCACCACCAGTAATAACAGACAAACACAGCTGAACGCAGCCAACAGGTAGGGAGACCCAGTATCTTCGTCTGGAAAGAGAAACATGCAGAGAATGAATACATTCTGCAACCCTTACGGCAGAAACAGTCTAGTTCCAATATATTTAAGCAAAACAAAAAAAAGTTTAAAAGTATATTTTGACCCACCAAATAAACAAACTATGTTTCTAGCCTGACCCAGCCACGAAGTATCAGAAACTCACATTTGCCATCGCCATTGGGAGTGGGATGTGTGCCTGAAGAACACTCCTGCTGGCAGTCAGCAGTCAGCTCACATCTGGAGAGAAAATGCACACAGGAAATGGTATATTATTGAAGAGGAAGTGGCCCGTTTGTGAAGAGGAAATGATTAATGTTGAGTCATGTGAAGAACAGCTCTACAGAAGAACCATCCAGGCCATCCTGTTGCAGCATACCCCCCTCCGGAAAGACAGAACACTGAAAGAGACAGTTACCAGCGCTTTATCAGTGGTCACCACTGCCTATAGTCTTGATGTATGGACATATCCTGCCTGGTTGGCCCTGTCCGGGGGTATAGACCCCTACTGTCGCAGCCTTCAGTAATTATGCTGCAATAGTTTATGTGTCGGGGGGCTAGGGTCAGTCTGTTATATCTGGAGTATTTCTCCTGTCTTATCCAGTGTCCTGTGTGAATTTAAGTCTCTCTCGCTCATATATACAGTGCCTTGCGAAAGTATTCGGCCCCCTTGAACTTTGCGACCTTTTGCCACATTTCAGGCTTCAAACATAAAGATATAAAACTGTATTTTTTGTGAAGAATCAACAACAAGTGGGACACAATCATGAAGTGGAACGACATTTATTGGATATTTCAAACTTTTTTAACAAATCAAAAACTAAAAAATTGGGCGTGCAAAATTATTCAGCCCCTTTACTTTCAGTGTAGCAAACTCTCTCCAGAAGTTCAGTGAGGATCTCTGAATGATCCAATGTTGACCTAAATGACTAATGATGATAAATACAATCCACCTGTGTGTAATCAAGTCTCCGTATAAATGCACCTGCACTGTGATAGTCTCAGAGGTCCGTTAAAAGCGCAGAGAGCATCATGAAGAACAAGGAACACACCAGGCAGGTCCGAGATACTGTTGTGAAGAAGTTTAAAGCCGGATTTGGATACAAAAATATTTCCCAAGCTTTAAACATCCCAAGGAGCACTGTGCAAGCGATAATATTGAAATGGAAGGAGTATCAGACCACTGCAAATCTACCAAGACCTGGCCGTCCCTCTAAACTTTCAGCTCATACAAGGAGAAGACTGATCAGAGATGCAGCCAAGAGGCCCATGATCACTCTGGATGAACTGCAGAGATCTACAGCTGAGGTGGGAGACTCTGTCCATAGGACAACAATCAGTCGTATATTGCACAAATCTGGCCTTTATGGAAGAGTGGCAAGAAGAAAGCCATTTCTTAAAGATGTCCATAAAAAGTGTTGTTTAAAGTTTGCCACAAGCCACCTGGGAGACACACCAAACATGTGGAAGAAGGTGCTCTGGTCAGATGAAACCAAAATTGAACTTTTTGGCAACATTGCAAGACGTTATGTTTGGCGTAAAAGCAACACAGCTGAACACACCATCCCCACTGTCAAACATGGTGGTGGCAGCATCATGGTTTGGGCCTGCTTTTCTTCAGCAGGGACAGGGAAGATGGTTAAAATTGATGGGAAGATGGATGGAGCCAAATACAGGACCATTCTGGAAGAAAACCTGATGGAGTCTGCAAAAGACCTGAGACTGGGATGGAGATTTGTCTTCCAACAAGACAATGATCCAAAACATAAAGCAAAATCTACAATGGAATGGCTCAAAAATAAACATATCCAGGTGTTAGAATGGCCAAGTCAAAGTCCAGACCTGAATCCAATCGAGAATCTGTG